>NW_010532743.1:0-22229 GCF_000687285.1 Phaethon lepturus
TAGAGCTTCCTATTGTTTTGTGCGTCCTATAGCAGAAACAGTATGCACCTTACTTGTCCAGATTACCTCTACCTTCCTTGTTCCTCCCAGAAATCACCTGCTAAGAAGCTAACTAATGCGCTTAGCAAGTCTTTAAGCTGTGCTTCCAGCCGTGAACCTTTGCACCCAATGTTCCCTGACCAGCCTGAAAAACCTCTAAACCTGGCTCATATTGTGTAAGTATCAGTGTGCTGTAGAGAAAGTAAGCTTTGTTGTAGCTTACATCGAGTGTAGATACTATGGCTCTGAACAAAACGGGAGGCAGCTGTGGCATATCAAGCTCAATGCATCACAAGTGCAAATTTGTTGATAGGGATGTTTAGTATAAAAATGTTCTTCTGGTGTGAATTCACTGGAAAAGTCAGTGGTATATGTACCTATAATCAAATAGTGGGACACAATGTTGGCATGTCCCCATTCTCCTCAAGAGGTATCTGTGCAATTTCGTAGAATTTCAGCACTTTGGGGTGTATTCATGCTGAGAACATTAGTTTTTTCATCTAGAGACTCTCAACTGCAGTGTATCACAGGTATGTCTTGACATAAGGCACCAGAGAAAAGTGAAGTCCTACCAATTTTGTTGAAAACAGTGTCAGAGTTCTCGCTGACTTTAGTGGAGCTGTGGCTTCACCCAGCCTCGAAGACTAGCTACATGATTCTGCTTAAGAATTGTGTCCTTAACTGCCAAGTCAATTGAAAAGGGTCTATTATCTTTACATTTTGATATTTTGGGAAAGCAAAAATATTTTTTGGTGTAGTAGTTTGTGTCACTACTTTGTCTCTGCAGGAATCAAGGAACTTAAGGCAAAGAGAAAACATATTTGTACAGGGTGGGGAAATCATCACTTTGGAATTTTTTTTTTTCCTAAAGCATGTCCACTGTTCATAGTGGCAGTTGCTCAGATTTTCTCATTTATCCATTTGTTTTACCTTTGCTTCCTGGGTCCTTAAAAAAAAAAAAAAAAGTTAAATTTTCCAGGAAAAGTCAAGACACTGGTTGGAAGAAAGTTACAAAGAAATTAACTTGGAAAAATTATTCCAGAGATACTGTCTTTAAAGTATTTCTCTTGTTCTGGTATCTGTCTTAAGATCTTTCTTAACCACCTTCCCAGGGGATCTGACAGAAGTATTTCAGGCAGCAGCCATTAAAATTGTATTTGCATGCAGCATAGCTGTGTTACTGCTGAAACTGTTCTGGTCTGTAATTATTATACATACTTACTTTTGTCAGTACTGAATGCTTGTATGTAGCATCTCTAAGGGCAGATGCATGCTGGCCGATGTGGGCTGTGTGACACCTGGAAAATTTATCTAACCTACCTGGTATTTTAGGGATAAATCATGCTAATGGTCCCCCTCATGTGGTTACAGCAGAACTTTTTCAAGGCATGAGAGATTGGTCTGCTCTTCAGACACAAGGTGCCTCCAACAGATGCCTAGTGCCAAATCCCCATTACACTCGACTGTCAGTTAAAACCCGTGCACCTTTTTATGGAGGTGTAATGGGAGGATCTTGTTCTTTGGAAGAAATCATCCAGAGATGGGTCTGCTGAGCTGCCCCACGGCTGTGCGTGGTGTAAAAGCCTGGCTGTGCTGGCGAGTCAGTGAAAATTTCAGAGGGCGGATTTTGGCCGTCCTTAAGAGAAATGGAAAGAGACAGGGACCATGAAACTGAGAGAGAAGCCTCTGTTCCCTGTTGGCTAGAGGCCCTCGAAGGCCTGGGGGTATGTCAGAAGATAATGGGTAGTGAAAATTGGGCTACTGTGAATGGATTAAATGCATTTAGGCACGGCAAGGGGAAGGTACCATAATGGAGTGGGATCTGTTCCAAATCTTTGCTGTGAAATGAACACCTTCCCTTCTTCCTAACTATGCAGATATAATTGGATGTGAGAATGAACCACCGTCTATTTTGTTTTATGATAGAGTTTCTCTTTATTCATAGATTGAAGGCAATGTAACTTGGCAATATATATATTGGCTCTAATAATACCTGAGTGAAAAACCTGTAAGTTGTGGAGGTAGCATGCTCTAGAGCATAATTCGCATAAATTAACTGAGGGGAAAGGTACGCTACAGTACCTCATTGAGAATATCTTCTTGCTGATGTGATTTTTATTTTTAAACATAATGGAAGTTGAGAGAAACAGCTCTGGGCAGGAATCCAGGCAAAAAGGTTTTTATATGTGCATTTAATGGAAGAGTTTTGGCAACAAAACAGTATCCTTTTCTTAGCCTCTAGCTTAAACAGGGACAAGTAGTCTCTGCATTACTATACAGCCTTTCCTTTTCATCGTTCTTTCAACTTTGAGTGGTACCAGACAGAAAGACTGCATGGTTTTTCTGTTTTACTGCTGCCACACAAATTTTTCAATTAAGCAAGAAACACATCTAAGGCTCATCTAGAGAAGTAGTTATCAAGGTGTCATTAACCTGATGGAGGACCTCCCCACCACCCTGATGAAGGGGTCATTTTTCCTTTCTATACATAGGACTGACAACGAAAAAGAAACACCAGGCTGCAGAGATGACAAATGGCATGGCCAGTGCCTCATGGAGGGATTTTCAAATGCATTCTGCAGTGGCCTGACTTTGTTTCCATCTAAGTTTGCGGGAGCATTATTTTTGACATCAGTATGAAGAGGCTAGACTAGGAAGAAGCACTTTGGAAAATTCCTCTTATTTAATTTAGTTTATTACTGTGGGTATGTGTTATGCCATAACATGCATTTATTACATAACATATTTCCATAGTACTAAGTGTTTTCTGCCTCCTTGGGGCAGTTGATTGAGTATCATCAGCTCACTTTTACCAGAAAGCTTAATCACTCACTTCCAGAAGTTTAGAAATAACCTCAGAAAGATAAACACTTATAGTCAGCAGCTGAGTTTTCCTTTGCATTGCCATAAAATCTGCTGTTCTTGTCTTTCACATCACACAACTGTGTATGTATGTTTGAATATCCATTTGATATTCAAGCTGAACCTGAAGAATGTGATAGTGGGAATCAGCCTTTAAGAAACTTGCCTTGGGAAAGCTCAGGTTAGTTTGATAGTAGTTTTCTTCATATACAAACTAACAAATTAATGCTAATCACAAAACCTTAGCAAAGCCTTGGAGTTCATAGACATTTGTACACAAAAATAACTCTGCATATGTAAACAAATCAATGACCTTTTATGCGTAGAGGCTCTCATGCTTTTTGCAGAATCAGGGTCATAAGAATGGAATATGTCCAATGCACTACTTAGACCACATACATATTAAACTGACAATTTAATTAATGATCTCTTTTCCATTTCATTTTGGCTGCAAAAGAGATACTTGGTAAGTATTTTTCTTCTTTAGTATACTTATTGGAGGAAAAAAACTTGGAAAAATGCCATAATCTCATTATTACTAATCTTTAACTTTTTATCAGAGCCCAAAACCAAATAGATAATTGTCTTTGAATACAAGGAAAGTGAAAGGGAAGAGCTCTTTTAGGGGTTATAAGTTTTTTCTTCTACCTGTATTTTGAGATAAAGGTTAGAGAAGACATTAACCTGAAGTGTGTATGTGGTGATCTGCTGAAGTCCATGGGTGCCACATACCTACTTCCTACTCAGCGGAGGTGAGTTGGGTGCAAGGCAAAGCAGAACCAAGCTCTGCCAAAGGGCACTCTCCCTGCCTCCTTCCCTGGGACAGTGCTGGGTACTGGCCTCTCCTCCCTTCTCCTCTGCTGTTTAAGACTCCACTGCCCAGGGTTGGAGCCATCGTTCAGAATCCCCAGCCTGTGCTCAGTTAGTTTTTGAATGTGTTCACTGGCTAGTGATTGCAATGAGAAAAGGAAAAATGCAGTAGTCGCATGTAGTCGGTGTGAACTACTTCTCCTACATCGATTACCAGTTTACAATTCCCAGGCAACAAAATACTGGTTTCTTACCCATTAAATACAATTAGTTTTCAGGTATTCCCTTGAAGTACATTTTCAAATCTCTGTATTTCGAGACTCATACCACAATGACCTGTCCAGGGGATTGGCTCTGATCATGGCTTCATCCACGCTCTGCCTAGCTCTGATGAAGAAGTCCATGAAAAATAATATTGAACGCTTCTCCATAAGTACGTAGAGCACAAAGTACTGCTGCTCAAATTCATGGCTGACCAGAACTGGAGTTTTTTCATGTGGGTCTGCAGATGCAGGGTTAGGCTAAAACTATATTTTCAGTATAAATAAGTAACGTGCCAAATCCTACGTCTTTCTACTCTCGTTTTTAAACTTCTTAAAATCAGTGTGGTATTGTCATGCTGAGAAATCCATTTGGACTTGTCAAAGACCACATTTATGCTTGTTTTCTAACAGTTACAAAATAAGAAAAAACATATAGCAATAGTTCACTTCTGTGCAGAACTGGCTTTCTTCATTTCTTACAAATGGCTTGGGTGACCAGTTGTCCTGCTCAGTTGGAGCCCAGTGAATATTTTGCAGACAGCTATTACATTTTGATTTGCACTTCTGCAGAATGCAGAAAGCAAGACAGATCTTTCACAGAGCTTAAAGGGGTTATTAGCCAAATTGAAATTAGGCGATTTTGAAGCCTGAATTACATATGGCTTCAGGTTCTGCTCATATCTGATTGAAAACCCTGTGATTTCAAGAACATATTTTTTTAGTTTTTCCATAGTGTCTATATCTTTTGCCCAGTGTTGCATAAGAAGTCTATTAAGAGGGGAAATTTCTCCTTAATGGATACAGAAGAAAAAATTATGCACAAAGTATTTTTTAAGAGTAGACAATAAAAGAAAACAGAGGAAATACTCCTTCTCATTTCATTCGTAGTAAGAGCAGGAAATAAAGAATGTAGTAATAAAACTGTCATTATTAATGGCTCCTCTTAAACTAAATACTTATTTTAAAGTTTGATTTGGGGGTTTGATATACCCATTGAAAAGCTTTGCAGTTAAACCAGTTTAGTACTACGTGTATTTTATGGGACACTGAGGGCTGTGGGTACGCTGTGGTCACTATGTGGATATGATAGGATGGAGCTTAGCGCCAGGGATAAAGCTCATGAAAAGATGCGTCATTTATTGGCCGTCACCCGCTGCAGACCTCTGTGCTGCACAGCAAACTGCTGCCCGTGCTCAGCCTCGCTGGCTGAAAGCGGTGACTGCACCGGGGACTACCGGCTCTGGAAAGAAAAAATGGCATAGTGGTTATTTTGCCAAAGCAGGAAAAAAAGTCAAGCAAGTTGCTTAAAACTCACCTCAGCACACACAAAAGCATTTTTTCTTTCCAGGCTTAAGTAACAGTGTGTTTTTATCGACTTCTGTTTAAAAACACAGCGTCTTTAATTTGGAACTACTGCTACTTAAAGCAGCAGATGCTAGTAGCAATGTTACTTTAACAAGGAGCTTATTTAATTCTCTATAAATACTGTTGCTGATGAGTTTTCTTTTGTGCAAAATTAATGAAACTGGATATTTTGCCATCTTCTAGGCCCCCCCGACCTGTAACCAGCATGAACGACACACTCTTCTCCCACTCTGTGCCCTCAGGAAGTCCTTTCGCAAACAGAAGGTGAGTTCTTAGCTAATTTAAGTTAAACCACTATATGAGGGTGATGGAGGTTTCGATTTTCAATTCTCCTCCCCAGAAAAAAACCCCAAAAACCAACAAAACCACATAACCAAAACCAAAATAAAATTAACAAACATGAGCAGAAAATGCCTTGGGTTTTTTGGACTGATACAAAAATATCTAGATGGAGAGCTGGCATTAGGACACCCCAAACTCCTCACAACGGAGCACAGAACTTCAGTTCTCGTTTGAACCATTACATCCCACTAAATACACTCATGTGTAACCCAAGCACCCCCCCCGTAGGGGCTGAAAATGGGCTGTTGGTGAGAAGCCATTTTGTATCATCACTGTGGGAATAGAAACCGGGAGATGCCGTTGCCTCCTGGGAATGCCTACATGGTAAGAACGAAGAAAAAATGTGTTCATGCTTGCAAGATATAGCAAGACAGCCTTACTGCTGTTAATCCATTCAGATTTTCATTAAAGTCTACAAGAAAGAAAGAAAGAGTTTTCTTGGCATATGGTCACCCTTCAGCAAACCAACTAGAAAAGAGTGGTCAGAAACATTAATCCCAAAGAGAAGGTGCTTGCAGCTGAGTGTACATTTTGGCTCAATGTTTTGTCTCATTTAGCCAAAATACATGTGTAGCATTTGCTAGTGGTTTCACCTGATCTATGTAAGTCTACCAATGCACATAGATGAGAAGGTGGCAGAAAAATAACTTCCCACTGTATTGGGGAAGATAAGTGGTATGTTTTCCTTGGGTGTATTTTATTGCTTGGTTCCTGCTGTACATGTCAGTGCTTCAGTGTTCCTGAATAACCAAACACAGTCCCTTGAGTGTGCATGGCTACATTTTTTAACACCAAAACCAAACCCACAGTGTACCACACTGCAGTGTCAGAGTAAAGATGGTTTACTACTACTTTGATTTATGAACTTTGTTACCAGGAGCTGTAAACTGTAAGCTCTCACTGTTATCTTAGCGCAAGTAGCTGCTGGGTGTGACTGAGACGCTTTTTGAAAGCCAGTCCCAAAGCAGCCCCCAAAACCAGATCTGCTGCCTGCAGAGAGAGTGAGACTGCAAATGCATATTCATTTCTGTTGTTGGAGTATACGGAATTGTATGTGCCAGGGCAGGGCAGGATAATCTATTTGTGGCCTCTCCAGGGCAGGCCATTAAGAGCGGTGCTCTTTAAGAGTGCAGCTGTTGCTTCTGTTTGTCCCAAAGAAGTCCCTGTGCTCATTCAACAAAAGTATGCTTTGCCCTTTAGGTCAGAGACCTGGGGTAATAATCACAGCACTGTCTACTGTGCTACTTGTTTTTCTTTACATATGCAAAAATCCTGATTATTTCACTTTCGTGTTCTTTAGTAATTCAACTGACTGTCTTTAACTATCAGGGTTAAACATATATGATCCCTGATCCCTTTCTCCTAGAGGAAGAACTCCTTGATGGAGAATCCCCTGAAGGCAGAAAACAATAAAACCCACAACCATAGGTACCCAGACTTCCTCATAAGTGGATAGTATGAAGTCCTTACACAGCAAAATGTTTCTGTGATGCAGCAGTCAGCTCTGGCTTTTTTAGAGTTAACAGTACCCTGATATATAAAGCAATTACATTGCTCATATATTTAAAGCTAGTGTAACTTTTGTTTCAGTGACCTAGCAGGATTTTTAAGTGTTTGACAGCTTATTCTCGTTATTTTTATTATCAACTCTTATGAATTTAATTTGCACTTTTTTATTAAAAAAAAAACACCCTACCAACTGTCAAGACAGTATCCTTTCTAAATGGGTACGAATTGCATTTATTGCCATGAACCCACTCTGAGCACATTGGTCTCTGTGTATACTTTTTGGGGTATTAACAAGGTTTCATTGTTTGAATCATTCAGGTTACTTGGGGGTATAAATGCAGCCAGTCCTGTGGCTGATGAGCATTCTCTTATAAAGCTGTATGTAAATCAGCTTCACAACAATTCACGGTCAGTATGAGAGCACTAACCCACTAATCGCTGTAGTTCTGTAGCTCATGCACTAAATCACTAGCGATTCTGCTAAACTACTAAAGATATTCTTTAAGGAAGGCTCTGGTGGGCTGGAGGGTTTCTGTGGCTCTAATTAGTCTTTTGAAAAGACTTCCTGCTGGCTGTGGGCTTTGCCAACTTCTCTTGCTTCTGCACAGCACAAACCTTTCATTTTACCCTTTCACGTAGGATTAATATCTAGAGGAAGTTGGAAACACTGTTTTTGAAAACCACAAAAGTACACCTTTACGGTTTCATCGTCACTGTATGACTTGCCTGACACGTTCTTGACCGAGGAACGAAAGAGGCTCGCACAAGAGTCTGGAAACAAACCCAGGTCTCACAGCCAGCCTCCTCTTCCACAGCTTTTGCTGCTGGTGGTCACTGTTCTGCTACTGTTAGCGGTGCTTGCCAATAATCTTCCCCAGGCCCCTTTGCTTTGCTTTTTAAAATGGCCACAGAAAAGGCAGATCTAAATCCTACTGAAGCTAATGAAGACTTCCCATTTATGTAGTGAGCGTTGGATTTGGACTGATGCCTCTGGTTGCTGCATCTTTTTTCCAGCATTCCCTCTTATCTTAGTGACCTAAAGGAAGAGCCTATTTCATTCTGCATAAAAGAAATATGGAGCTGGATAAGAACAGTTTCCCCTTTTTTGTTGTTTTTTACTGTGGAATGTAATGACCTTTCTTTTTTTCTTTTTTGATTAATCCATGAGCATTAACTGTAATTCAGTAAGAAAGTACTGAGACCAAGGTACTTTTCTGCTAAATGCCAAGTTCTTCAATCTGTATTAGGCTAATAACAGTATCTTCATTCATTCTTTTAGGTTTTACTATTATTATTGCCCTGGGAAAATCAGGCCTCATTAGTGTAAGCTCATCCTCTCGTACATCAGAGAAACAGACTATGACAGCTCTGTTTGCAATTATGCTGATTTTATATTAAATGCTCCATGATTCATATTATAATAAAAATTGTAAAAACTCAGGATAAAATTTCTAGCTGAACGTGATCAATGCTAAAAGCTCTGCTGGCTGTGTTTTCACTGCAGATAACTTATGGTTACTTTAATTTGTGCTGCAATCTAGTCCAGAGGTTCCAGATAGCTTTAAAGAAAGTTTTTATGTAATTAGAATGTTTATGCAAAGGAGAATTGGCACAGACTGTCATTTGTAGCATTCCCATGGTATTTATTTCAGCTAGTTGTGTTCACATAAGAACATTACCATGCGCAACCAGTTTCTCCCTGTAGCAGGAAATGCTGAATTCAGCACACTGAGTCATTCTGCTGCTGGAAATGGCTATGGTCTCATAAGTTCAGCATAATATCATCTTCATTTCTGAATTCATGGGTGAAAAAGGGAAATGAACTGGGAAGAAGAAGAGGCTTCTTATTAGAGGAAAGATCTTTGATAACTAGTAAATACAATGACAAGTTGTGGGGAACAACTGAAAGGAGAATGAACATTTTGTGTTCTTTGGGGTTTAATTGTGTCTGAAGCACTGGTTTTGGGTGGGTACGCAGTTATTCCAAAGCTCAAAGGAGGTCAGATTGAGGCTTTCCCTGAGATGCTGCTTAGTTTCTTTAAGCTACTTTAGGATCAAAATCCCTTAAAATTTCTCTGCTTGCTTTGTTTCGTTTGAGCCACCTTGTCCATAAGAGAGCTTTCATGAGGAAGTTGGCATAAAAATAACAAGCACCTTTTTTCTAAATATATAAAGCATGGCAATTGATATCAACAATATGCTCTGTACAGCTCAAGAACAATTTAAAGCACTTACATTAGAAAAGAAGAAACAAAAAATCTGTGATCTTCTCCCAGATACCAAATCACAGTCATTTGTTGTGTTGACAGCTGATATGTGATTAAAACCACAACTTCTGTAACTTTTTTACTGTAGCTAATATTCAGGTTTTAATCTCACATTTGTTTTTGTGATCTCTGATTCCCCAGAGGGCAGCAGAACAAGGGGATATTGCTGCAGAGTAGGTAATGCCCTTGCAAACCCAATGACTTCGATGTGTTATGTCAAAACAGGTAAATTGAGCATTACAGAAACTTCTGTCCAGTCAAGAGGAATAACTCTATACCCTGAATTAATGTTTTCTTCCTCATTAGGATTCTTTTGTTCCCCAGCTGCAGTCTGTCAGTGCTGCCTTAAAGTACACAGCTACCATGGTAATGGATACAATCTCTTTCTCTTTCTTGATAAATGTCTTCTTTAAGCTACCAAATGATAGGGCTAAGGTGGAATAAGATGAAACAGAACAATTTTTCTTGCATTTTCTCAGCCCCTCCTCACAGCTAATACATTTAGTTCTTCTAAAGACACCATAAACTGGAATAAATGGAGTGATGCAGCACATTCTGATGAACTTGAAATCACTTGGCAATTCTGTGGTAGATAGATAGAAAAAATTCATTATAGTATCAAATGCCCATAGCCAAGGAGAAAATGAGCCTTATTTAATGCTGAGTCAGAGTAGCTGGTGCCTTTTTTGAACTACACATAAACGCTAGAAAGAATTGGATATTCTACCTGGACACAGCAAGACATTTTGGCCAAAGTTTTGGACAACAGCTGACTTCAGAGCAAAACATACTGGTTGCTGCTGCTGTCCATGTTTCTATTGCTAAGGAGTATGGTAGACTTGAACTGCATGTTGTGTTAGTATGTTGTTTTCAGAACAAGGTGAGAATCCTCCTTATTTCATCGGCAATCTTCTGCCTGCTAGGAAGAGTAGTTTATATGTCAAGTAGACACTAAAGAGGGTATAACATTTACACCAATATTGTTAGGCCTACAACTTTGCAGACATCTGCTCAGAATTGGAGGTTTTGTCTCTTAATTTGGATGGGGAAGCATCCCTTGGCATCTTACAAAATGTTCCATTTTAACAGGAATATATCTTTAAAATATATGTTCCAGTTGGTAGAACCCAGAGAAGCTCACTGCGGCCAAAACAATCTGAATTAAGAGCTGTATTTTGGGGAATATGTGGAGGACATAGAAGGGTGTGGAAGAACAAGGACAAATGTCGGCTCTTCCAAATGAAGGAAGGTTGATAGTGGAAACAGTGACAAAAGATCGAAGGGATTATACAAGAGACAGCCTAACCTTGGTATCCGAAGATACTGAAATTATGAAAGAATTAGTAAGCACCTGGAGGATAATAGACCAATGAGAAATAGCCAGCATGGATTTGTCAAGAACAAATTATGTCAAACCAAACTAATTTATTTCATTGACAGGATAACTGGTCCAGCGGGTAAAAAAGAAGCAGCAGATATGATATGGGTTGACCTTAAAAGGACTTTTGACATAGTCCCAGATGACACAGAAGTACCCACAGGAAATATGGACTATGAGAAATTAATATAAGAGCAACACTGAAAATCAGTGATTACATTTTCAGAAGTTTGCTGTTGTTCTAGGAGGAGAACATATCATCTGGGATTCTTGAAGGCTATCCTAAGTCAGACACTTATGCACTATTTCTTGTAATGACCTAGTCAGAGCAATAGAGTGAGTGTATGAAATTTGTAGATGGTACAAAGGTTGAAATAGTTATGTGAAGGAGTGCTTGGAGAGCAGTTTCTAAATTAAAAATTAGCTCAGTTGCAATGGTAGTAATTGACGCCCAAATGATCTGAAATCAGTTAGAGGAAACTCAGTAATTATAAGTGAAAAGTGCTATAGCGAGGAAGCAAATAATCTAATAAAAGATGGAGCATAATTGGATGGACAGAAATATTTTAACAGAGGACCTAGCAGTTGTGGTAAACCACAAACTAATTGAAGTCAGCAATACAGTTATTAGATTGCATCTGACCCTGGGACGTTGTGTGGAAAGCCATTAAAACTATTCCCTGGAGGAGGACAAATCTTCCTGGAGGTTTGCAGCCAGTGTAGGGCAACAGCACAGGGACAAATATGCTAACCAGCATGACAGAGTCCAGAAGGGACACCCAAATATCAGAAAAGCTTAGAAAACGTAACTTATAAGAAGAGGTTGGAATATACAAGTTTGCTTAATCAACTAAGAAGGAAATGGACATTGATGGACATGATATCAATGGGTAAAGTTTGCTTGCCTGTCCCTCCACCCTAATTGTGTTGCTTCTGGAGCATGGGAGAGGAGAACTTACGATTGATAGAGGGGGCATCACACTGCGCTGTTAGAAAGCAAAGCACAAAATCTGCCCTGGGGTCTTTGGTATCCCATTGTGGCAACATATTTATCTTTACTTAAGAACCAAATGCTGCATTTTTGGCTGAAACGGCGCACCCTGTACCCCTTGAATACGTTTTCCTTCTGTAAATGGAAAGAAAACATGGGTGGAAAATGTATCCTTCTAGATGGCATGGAGCATGTTTATCTGCATGGATAAGTGATTACATCACTTTAGTGGAAGCACAACTCAAATAAGTAGCATGCTGATGTGAAATGTGAAGCAAGCATTTTTTCTTGCTGTGCAGTACTGCATTTCACAGAATCACAGAACGGTAGGGGTTGGAAGGGACCTCTGAAGATCATCTGGTCCAACCTCGCTGCCAAGGCAGGATCACCTACGGCAGGTTGCACAGGAACACGTCCAGTTGGGTTTTGAAGGTCTCAAGAGAAGGAGACTCCACAACCTCTCTGGGCAGCCTGTTCCAGTGCTCCATCACCCTCACAGTAAAGAAGTTTTTCCTCACGTTGAGGTGGAACTTCCTGTGCTACAGTTTGTGCCCATTGCCCGTCATCCTATCACTGGGCACTACTGAAAAGAGACTGGCTCCATCCTCCTGACAGCCACCCGTCAGATATTTATAGACATTGATAAGGTCCCCTCTCAGCCTTCTCTTCTCCAGACTAAACAGCTCCAGGTCTCTCAGCCTTTCCTCATACGACATGTTGCAGTTCCGTAATCATCCTCGTAGCCCTCCGTTGGACTCTCTCCAAAAGTTCCCTGTCTCTCTTGAACTGGGGAGCCCAGAACTGGACACAATACTCCAGATGAGGCCTCACCAGTGCAGAGTAGAGGGGGGGGTATAACCTCTCTCGACCCGCTAGTCACACTCTTCGTAATCCACCCCAGGATACCATTGGCCCTCTTGGCCACCAGGACACATTGCTGTCCCATGGATAACTTATTGTCTACCAGGACTCCAAGGTCCTTCTCCATGGAGCTGCTTTCCAGCAGGTCAACCCCTAACCTGTACTGGTGCACGGGGTTGTTCCTCCCTGGGTGCAGAACTCTACACTTGTCCTTGTTAAATTTCATGAAGTTCCTCTCTGCCTAACTCTCCAGTCTGTCCAGATCAATTCATTTCATTCAGCTATCATCCAGACTTATTATAAATCAATAGAACTTGGGGTCTTAGGACACCCTTCGATAATATCCTTTTTAGAACCCTGCTGCCTACCTTGGCCTCCCAAAAGGAGGGGAATGGCACGCACCTCATCTTACTGAATTCCTTCTTTGCCCTATTAGCAAAATTTTTCAGTCCATCGTAGCCACATCTGCTCACATTTATCATGCACCACATTCATGCAACGTTATCTGCCTATATACACACACACACTCCCCGGATGCACAGGTGCATGCATGCTCATGCACCCATCTTTTGATCAAGGACAAGTATCAGTAGCCAAACCAAAAAATAAAGGTGAATAATTTTTAAGAAGAAGAAAGTGAATATACTTTTGTTTTGCTTTGTTGTTTTTTAAACCAAAAATCCCACAGCATGAAAGAAAAACTAACATTTCAGTCTCTCCATTTCTAGCCAGTGTTATGTTGTTAACATGGATATTTTAGCATTAGGAAAGATGCAGTTACTGCAATGTATTAAATAATGTATATAGGGAAAAAAAGTGAGTTTGATGAACTATATATTTTTTAAAACCAACAGAAGAACAGTACTTCTGAAAAGTAAGCTGGTGTATCCCATCACTGGGTCTAAATTTCCATAGATGTCCATAGATTATTGAAACTATCTTATGGCAAATGTGGAGAAAAGCAATTTAACTGTTACGGTGAAGCCTCCGCAGCTTGAAAGCTGCATTTAAGATTATTTTTATCTTGGACTCCACCTGGAAACTACATGAGCCTTCAGCTCTCCATCTGTGAGAGAAGCACATTCTCTTTGTCTTTTCTGGAGTGAAGGCTTTATAGTTTGCTTTTGGAGAACAGGAGGGAAGACCTGTAATTCCTTATTTGGCATTTCCTGAAGTTTTCTAAAACTTCTTTAAAGCTTCTATTGTTATTTTTATTCAGTCCAGGGTACTTGAATGAGTTTCTCCAAACTCTGTTCTGTAATGAATTTCAGACATCGCTTTTTACCCTCTTCTTAGTTTTCCTGTCTTATTAACTAGCTCTCCTTCCAAGAATACTGAAGTAGAGCAGAGCAAACTGCTGGCTAGGGCTGCTCCAGCTTTCTTGAAAGGCAAA
This sequence comes from Phaethon lepturus, assembly GCF_000687285.1. NCBI lineage: Eukaryota > Metazoa > Chordata > Aves > Phaethontiformes > Phaethontidae > Phaethon > Phaethon lepturus. The sequence continues at coordinate 14,081 of NW_010532743.1, forward strand.
GGGTAAGTTAAAGAGAAAGTATATTCGTCGCTTGCACTAACACAGCTAAACCAAAACTTTTTCCTCTATTCCTTCTGCTTTTAATATGTTCTATAAACATCTTTCCTGAGAAAATTGTCATAATCAATTAACCCAGTGAGCTAAGCAGGGCATGTTTAAATATATTTATGTACATTTGGATGCGTGAGATCTTCATCAGACACTTCCAAGCAAATCCAGCTTGTGATTTCAGTATGTTAACTGTGTGTGTAACTTATGTATATTTAATGTGTATTTACAATACACAGTGTATTAGAGCAAATAGTGCTGACCTCACAATCTGCCGTACCTTGAAACAAACGGTACTGTACAGCTTCAGTCCCTGGCCCAATCTCGCCTCTCACTGATTTCCAAGGCTGGCTCTGTAATCCTGTGGGATTCCACCATCCTAAGCCGTTAGATACTTAACATATAAATTACAACAATAACAAAGTAATTTCTGTACTTGGTAGTTTTTTTCTGAGAACGCTTAAGTATTCGTTCCTCAATTCCCATTTCACAATCTCACTTGCTCCTGCTTTCTCTGTTTATTTCCCTCTGTCTGTCCGGACTGCACCCTCTCTCCCCCCGACCCCGTTCCAGGTTACAGTACAGCCTCGATGTTGCAGACAGGCTGGCCGATGAACATGTACTCATCGGGTTGTATGTCAACATGCTGCAGAGCAACCCCAGACGGTTAGTGCAGGTTTGGCACCTTTGGGGAACCCAGGAAAGGGACGCTGGTCGTCCAAATGCTCTCACTGTTTCCTCCTGGCTACAAGCTGAAGCAGCTCTTTATGAGCACTAACCTAAAGGGAATGCGTATGAATACGGGGTATGTCCTCCCAAAGTTGGTGGATTGTGGCAATTGCTGTTATGCTCTCTAGTGATGTTAAGTAGCAAGGTATTGCAAATAATTGCTTAATTAAGAACGGCTATACAAATTGATTTTGGATACCATGCTCTAGTCAATGCAGGACTTGGTGATAGTACAGAAATTTTCATACAACAATGACTAACAAGTCTATGTTTTCAAGGTAATGATTTTTAAGGTGATATATAATTTGGGCTTCACCTTACCTTGAAAGTAAGAACCGGTAATATTACATAAACGATGGTAATAATAATGATAATAGGAATTTCCTTATTAGCCTGGTAAAGGACAGAGTTAATTTCAATTTTTACAGATGTCAGACATTGTTTTTAAATCTGCCTGATTTCTGCATTGTTTAAATCTTGTATATAAATTTGTCCTTATCTCTCATTCAGACTCAAGTATGACAATTTTTTAAATGGGTGTCTTGAACATAGTTCACTATTTCTGCTGGAGTGAATACAGAGATTTGTCTACTAAACCCACCTGCTGTCCTAGCACTTGTGGATGGTGGCATCACAGCAGGCCATCCCAGGGAGGGGAAACGCTGGCTCAACTCTCCCGAGTGCAACAAAACTCCAGACTTTGTAGCCCTGTACCAGGAAGGTGGCGAGTGGTGTGGTATAAGGCCCTAGAAAATGTGGCACTGAACAGTGTTTCTAACAAAACTATGCTCATGAGGTTTCTGTGGCTCATAACGAACCCTTTGGGTTCCTGTACTGCTGCTGTTGCAGAATATTTCTGCAGAGTTAGAAGAAACTCTTCATTTACTCTTACGTGTAGAAGGCAACAAGCAACTTCATTTGAGAGAGTGAATGCAATGATTCTCTGCAGTCATACAAAATTCACTTCTGTGTGTAGCTCCAGTTGAAAACGGGAGTAATTTGCCATAATAGCTATGTCCAGTGGAGAAAAGAGCCTGCCTGCATTGGTCTGGATCCACTTCTCTACTCTGCAGCCCACTGGAATGTGCCAGGATGTTTCCCCCGATATGTGGGGGGAAAAAAAAGGAAAATTGTTTTTTAATAAGGAAAATGAAAAACCTTTCTTGAATACAAAGGCATTGTGAAGGGGATTTCATTCCTGGAGCAGCACTTCCAGAAAGCAGGCTTACTGAGCAGTATTTACACCATGGCTATGGAAACAAGCTGCTGGGGGCATGTGTGTAGACCAGTCATTGCCCACCCGTGACTGAAGAGGAGAGGAGTACACTATCACTTGGGTCAACGTTTACAGGGAGAAAGAAATGTGGCCCTGCCTACCACAAGTGACTTACTTGGTACAGTTGTTCAAGAGGCCAGCAAAGATGACATGGTTTAGAGTAATTTTTGATGCTAGGCTACTGATGCCATGTTTGTGATTCATTTAGCTTCACGGAGGACCACCAGTTAGATCCCCTTGTGAGTGCTTAGCTTCATCTTTACCGTCTTCATCCTCTAAATTTTATCCAACATAGTCCAACCTGTTTTTTCAAGCTTTTGAGCCAACCTCACCAAGTCATGGTTCATTTGTATCCAAATATGCACATGCAAATTATGTGCCATAACATCTTTCAAATTAAATGTTTTTGAGGGATGAATGGAGAGTGACTGATAACGGCCTTAATTGTTTAAATAACCAATGCAAATCATAGTACATAACATCTGATTACTGACATTAAATCACTGCAGTCACAGAATCCTCAACAAGAAACAGTCTCAGTCATTTATGTAAGATACCAATTAAATTTTGACAGAAACATAACCGAGAGGGACAGCAGTCTTAGCCGTGCGTCAAGCTATGCTGCATTGCCATTTTCTGCTTTGCTGCAACGAGACTGGTAGTACAGAAAGTGAGTGGTTATGTTTTGGTAAAGACAAGAACAAACAGAACGTGGCCATTCTGAAGCTCCTGTGTGACGCCAGTTTCCAGGAGCGGTAGGTGAGGCCTCTGCAGGAGGCTCAGCTGCTGCATCTCACATAGGCTGGGGCGGCATCTTCAGGCAAAGGTGAACTCCTTCTGCCCATGCCCCAAGTGGCTGGATGCAGTTTGCTCAAAACCCACGCAGCTGTGTTAGGATGATGCCGAGCTCAAGTTACTTCACCCTGCAGCTCAACAAGATTTGGTAACTTGATTAAAGCATGTAGTTAACCATAATCAGGTAGCTTCTGTTTTAGGGGAGGCTGCAGCTAGCCAGCTCAACTTTGTGTCTGCCTGCAAAATGCCACGTGTGCACACATACCCATGGGTGCCATCACATATTTTCAAATGATATTCAAGCCAAAGATGAAAAGAGGAATGATTGTAGCTGGACCTTCATTTGCAAGAAAAACTTACAGAATGCTTTGTGAGCATAATACATAAAATTATCTTAAGAGCTATATAGTAGCATTTCAAAACAAAATGAGGTGGGTTTTTTTAGATATTGAGTCAGGCTAATTTTTAATAGCTAATGATCAATCCAATATAGACCAGTATACTTTTTTTCTGTGTTAAGTGTAGATGGTATTTATATTATGGGTTTTTTAAAAATTAATTTAATTAATTCTCACTGTTTAGCTTTATTTTTCATCTGCAGTTACTTGATGTCGCAACTAGGCTTACAAGTTTTCCTTCCCATCCCTCACAGGCTAATAAGCTATTTGAGGGTTTTGTAGAATCCAGTACTCCAGGGCAAATTAAGAAATAAGAGAAAGACTTAATTCATTATTTATAGTAACTGTATGGGTAGAAATAGTAACCCTTAGCCAGACGTTTAGGTTAGTTTAATTGTAAAGTGTGTTTTAGCCTGTAAAATCAATACTTGATATTTAATTTAGTCCATCTTTAGTGTCTGATTCTAAAAAAGAACTTTTAACTGCAAGTAGTTTTCCTTTTTGTTCATGTAAGTTAGAGACCTTGCCTAGTTTTGAATATTAATTCCAGATATTTCAGTCCTTTTCTTTTCAGGTGCAGAAGAAAATAAGATAAAATACAAGTAGGAGGTTGTTTTGTTCCATAGGAAGTTACTTTCTGCTTTTTTTGTGTTACACTGTGTAGTATTGTGGTGACTCATATTTCTCTACTATGAAAGTGCCATGCTATTCTATGGTATTTTTAAAAATGTTTATTAAGGAGGTGTGCACAACTAACTCTAGCGAGGAAGGCTGGTCGAATCTTCCCTTGAAAGAGGAAAAACATTCAGAGACCCTCTCTTTACAGAGGGGATGTATAGACACTTGTCTCCCTCAGATTTATTTTTTGTGATTATACCCACATACCTGAGTGTTATTAACATTTTCATGGTAAAATCTTGGTGATTCTAAAGTAAATTAACCATAGCAGAGGGCTCAGGTGATGTGTCTCAGTTTAAAGTGCCTTAAAACCAGGACAATTTTGAAAGTGTCATAGATAAACAATCTTCAGAATACGTTTGGTGGGTTGCTGTTAGGACATTGTTCTTCCAGCCCTGAGGCTTAGAAACCTACCCTTTAATTTGTCAGTATTTTCTATAGTAAATTATTTATTAAGTGAAGGTTTGTAGAATAAGAACATGTGTTGAAGACCACACTGATCTCTCTATTGCAAAAATTTCAGAAGAGACTGACATTTCTGAGACTATTCTAACCAGTGGTGACATAATTTTAAGACCATCAGGGGACATCCATATCACGTATTGCAGGGTGTCTACTGCAGAACAGGCTGATTTAACATATCTAAAGCCTGAGAAATAGCAAAGATCCTCCAGTGTCACTCTGTTCACAGGCTATCATATTTTTCATCGTTTGTCTGCAGATTTGAGATCCCTTTTTTATGAATCTCCTTTAGATGGTAGAATGTAACACAGATCAACTAAAGCCTAAAAAAGAAGTCCTGCTGTACAGGTGATAATATTGGATATTCACTCTACATCTGAATGATAATAATTCTTCCAAACCAGTTATTGCTAGTAATTATAGTGTCTTTAAAGAAATGGTCACTAATGGAGAAGCAGTGTTAAAAGTGTTTAACTTTTTTAGAAAAGAAGGCTCAGCAGCAGGACATGTGTATGCAAAATGTTAATGTTCTTTCAAAAGCATGTCGGAATCATTCTCTTGAAGGTCCCAAATTCTGCACACATATTCATAATATTTTAAAGCTTGTGTGTATTTTACTGCATCATTGTCCGTGAAGTTGCTGAAGTAAATCAGAAATGAATTATGGCAAATCAGAACTCTTGAGGCATAAAAGTCTTGGTAGTCGAGGCTAATGCTGCTGTGCATACCTCTCTGCTTCCTGATCACGTAGAATAGGTAGATTCCAGAATTAAATTTATCTCAGACATTGAAATTTAATTTACAAAGCTTTGGGGCCAGTGATTTGTGGCATTCATAGACCAAACCTGACGGGCTGCTACATCTATTTTATGACATCCACCTACACGTAAATATATATCAAAGACATTAAACAGCAAGGAAGAATCAAAAGGCTGCAGTGGCTTGGTTCATTCAATAAAGTCATTGTCTCAGGGTCAGCTCACATCTCAGAACTATGTTGCAGATCGCGTTATGCCAACAAGTGGAACCATAACCTGTTATTTTTGCAGGAATGATAATGTGGTTGCACACTGGTGTAAAAAGGAGAGTTGGTGCTGAATGCTTGCTGTTTTCACAGCCATCTGCTAGGATGTGATGTTTTAGTCATTATGGAAAGATTAAAAATTAATTAAATTTATTGTCATGAAAGTAATGCTTATTACCTGGTTTGCATGCTTTCATGAGAGAGTTTGTAAGAGTTGTTTCCCCCTTTCTTTGGATGACATATCAGGACAGTAAGCATGAGTATGTAAGAAGCAGAACTGTATAAATTTAGAAAAATACCTTTATGGGTCTTTTCAGAAAGTAAATCAGTTATCCCTCAAGAATCTGAGTAAGCATAGAATTAAGCTATATATGTAGCAAAATAAATTAAACATAACCAAACCCAAAAAGTCAGAGTTCGTCTACCACCAGAAGTCTTACGTGCGGTCTGCCACCCAAGGTTCGCTTACGCAGAGCCCTCTGGGTCTGACTTTCCATAGCTTTACTGTTTTTCTAAGCTTCATATTTGTGGTCTCACAGGTTATTGTCAGAATGAGAAAAAAGATGATGTCTGTCTCTTTTTACCCTTACCTCAGCAAGCCATAACAAATCCACAACTCCCAGCTTTAATGATCAATGAATGTCAACCACCACCTATCTTTCAGACATAACTTCTAAATCCCAGTGAACTTAATCAAGCCAACCAAAAGATGCACACTGTAGTTCCCTGAGGTACCTGGGGATATGAACTCACTGAGAATTTTGGGGGAAATATTTCCTTTTCCTTTTGAAGATGCTGATTCTTCAAAAGCAGAATTTTTTGCATAAGTGCCATTTTCATCTAGAAGGCTTTTCAAGTTCACGATACAGTTTCTGGCAAAAAAATCAGAATTAAGATGTCCATGCCCAAAATAACCCTTGTTTTGCGCACTGTTTCGAAACGTGAAGCTTGCTTGCCAGCAACCAGTTGCATGCCCTGAAGAGCAATGGAGGTAGAGAGGCGTGTGCCTGTCTCTCTTCAGCCAAAACATCAGATAGTTGCCAAGGCATAAGAAAAGAGGTCAGATTTACCTCTGTCTGGGCTAGTCTGCAGGTTTTCTTGTATTCCACACAGCAAAGCATTCTTCTCACCTCTCCTTAGGGGCTTCATTTTTTTTCTCTTGTATATATGAAAAGTAAAGTAATGCGATAGAGAATTCTAAATCCCAGGATTGTCCAGGGTCAACTAAGTCCTCTTCATATTTCATTTTTTTGCCAGTTTATTAGTTTTGGTGGTTCTCTGCAAACTTCTAAATAGAAATAGTAAAGGTTCTCGCTATATTACTTTTTTCCTGCTCCTCTGACTAAATAATAGCCTCCATTTAAAACAAGGACAGCTGGCAAGGGATTAACCTGAGAGAAATATTTGCCTTTGATATTGTTAGAAAAAAAAGAAGGTAATAAATTGCAATATTTTTAAGGAATTTAGCATATTTGCAGTAAGTTCTTACACTTTCTGAGTAATTTTTATGGAGATACTGTGCATGCGACCAAAGCAGACGCTTTCCATAGCTGGTGCTAGTAGACTCCCGCATCCTGGCAGCAGGAGTTGGCTCCAGGTTACAGTCAGTCCAAGTCCGGGATCAGTGGTGCACTGTTATGTGATTTTCTGAAATCTTACTCCCAAATATCAAGAAACCAAGAATAAGAGTCTGATTATAAATTCCTGGATCAGTGGTTCCAAACTGTGGTCCATGAGGCCTTGGTAAGTGCCCTGCAAAGCTGTCCTAAATACTGTTTTCTGTTGCAAATCTGACAAAGCTCCTAAAAATTGACCTCAGCAAACACTGAGGTTGCCACTAATCCATTGTCCAAAAAGTAATCGTTCTTCTAGGTGATATGGCAAAGCTGAGAAGTAAAAAAAAAATGCTGACTGGTGGTCCTAACCACCTGCCAGCCCTCTGTGGACAGAGTAGTCTGTGAGTTGCATCTTGCATGGCCCTGGCCGGGGGTTGCAGACCGCTGCTCTTTCCCCCTAAGGGATGGTGCTGCCTGGCCCCTAGAGCTGAGCCTTCTGGGGAAATGACCCTCCCACTTCTCCCCTTTGCTCAATTAACACCTGCCATTGTTAATTTGGCCACTTTTTGCTTCTAAATTCTGTAATGAGGGTGTGTGAGCTGACAGTGTGACAGAGCAATGGTCATTTTTACTGTGTATTAACATGTCTTCCCTCCGTCCTCTCCAACCCTGAGCAGTGTTCTCGATAGCGCAAGTCGCCTGGATGAAGAACATAAGCTGATCGCCAGGTATGCAGCAAGGCTGGCAGCAGAAACTTCTTCATCCGTAAGTGTTTTAATTAAAGGAAGGTACTTTCCTTCTGTCATGTTCCAGGGGCTTGGCAAGATCAGAGAAATTATATCTGACAATCTTAATGATTAATGGATTATTTTTCCCTATCCATCAGATGCTGTTATGCTTTAGTAATAACACTTTTATGCAGTCCATTTAAACCAAAGAATCCACATCATAATGCATATAATCTATATACTAATACAATGGTATTTAAACAATTACAGCAAAGGGAATCTGACATCTTGAACTCGGAAAAGACTAGAAAATATTGTCTGGACTAGCTTTGGTTAAAGGTTAATGACTTACTACAGTGGGAAAATGGGGTGCTGAATCCATTTTACTCTTTAGTTCAAATATCACAGGCACTAGGACCCTAAGTGTTGAGGATTTTAAAGAACGATCTTCAGCA
>NW_010532743.1:22260-37077 GCF_000687285.1 Phaethon lepturus
CTGCATTAGCCCTGGCTCCCATTTTCATTTCAGAGCAATGATTATTATGCTCTATGTATCCCAAGATAGAAGGTGATGACAGGCTAAAACCTCACTAACTATATTCAGGAATAAGAGAGAATGAAGCAGGAACCTAATTGAAGTATATAAAATCTTAAATGGCAGAAATAAGGTCAGCCTGGTTACTTTTTTCCCATCTCAGCACATTTGATAGAACAAGGGACCATAAATGATGGTTAAGTGAAAAGCAGCCTGCCTGGAGTGCCCGGAAGCATATTTTCACACCGAGATTTACAATGCGAGGTCAATTGAAAGGGCGAAATCAGGCACCACTCTTGGTGTAAAAACATTGAGTCACGTTCATCCCGGGAAGACGAATCTGCCGCCCCGTGCAGCCGCCTGTCGTGGAAGATTTCACAGTACAGGGGAAGAGAAGGGTGCACGGGTGCTCCCGGTCTGCCAGCCCAGCTCAGATCAGTCCCTTCCAGAGGTGTGACAACAGTGTTTCAAATTTAAGGCAACCTGTAGGTTAATGTCCTGTTTCTGAAGGATGGTAATTCTTTATGGGACCAAGATTTCCCATTAGTAATGTGTCTGGGTAGAAACTGGTAGAAATCAGTTGTATATAACATGTGTCTGTGATATGGGGGAAACTTAAGAAACAGTATTTAAGTAACTTTTAAACAGAGCTGGTTTGAAGGAAAATACTGAAATTCTCTTTGCCATTGTGCAATTTGCAATTGTGCTTTTTGAACAAAGGAGACAGAAGGAATCTGTACACAGAAATCTTTCCGAGCACAAGAGTGGCACCACGTTAGGAGCACAGTGGAAGTTTTTAAAGTTTTGCTGATGGCCATTCTGTTTTTTAAGGAACAAAATGTATTAATAACACTGAGCATTCAGGATAAAGATCCTGTTTCCCTCTGTATCGGTCATGACACCCACCAGCATGTGTCAGTTCTTTATGCACTCCTCCGCTTCCGTATGGTTGGAGCGTACCCATAGCAGAAAAAACAGTAAATGGTTACAGGCATAGCGTAGCGTCCTTTCCCCACAGACAGTGCTAGCCTTTGTTATGAGATGTAGCTTCATCCTTGCTGAGGGTCCATTCCTGCAAGGTGCCACCTCCTGGAGGAGGACGTGGCTGGCATCACATAAAATTGGGCTCCAGAGTTACACTTCATAGGGCTCTTATGGTGAGAAACGCTCAGATCACAGCAGGAGCTTAGCAGAGTCCTTTTAATGTCCGGTTCTTTCAGGTTGGAGTTAGAAATAAATTGATACCTTTGATAGCTGTGAAACTTTAAATGTCTTGCTCTGCATTGTCATTGATACAACACTGAAATACAGGAATGTCAACAAACAAGCCAATATTTGGTTATTGCCAATGAACATGAAAAAAGAGCATAGTCCGATGAAGCTGTAGTGAGCACTGCCTCATTTGGTAAGAAATAGTTTAATTACCACTTAATTTTATTGGGGGAAAAAAGGTTCGGCTGAACCTGAAGGACTGGGGAAAGAGCTTTCCTGAAGTATCACCAGAGCGTATAGGAAAAATTGGCCAAATGGGCCACACAGCCAGACTGAAAACTGAGTACAGCTTTCAGACCGAAAGCAAAACCACACTTTCAAGAGAAGGAAGCATCACTGCACTGGAAACACAGCCTCTTCTTTTTGGAGAAGAACGCTGTTTTTCGCTTCAGTATATTTCTCTTGTCTCTAGTATCAAAATTAACAGCCATATTACAGCAACTGCCTGCAGCAATGCCATTGCCTTTTACAATTGGTTCAGAGGAAGCTCCTTGAAGCAATGAATGACAGGATGGTAAACACTGAGTCTTATTTACTCTAGCACTTACCCTGCTTTTACTAGAAATGGAGCCGTACTGGTATGAGCGCAACATGGATAGTCTTTTTTTAGTGTAGGCAAGCCTGGTACTGCATTTTCTGTGAGCAGATCTGTGTTGGACATGTTGGCTATTCCTCCTTCAATGCAGCCTTCTCTCTTACAACAGCAACAGGGTCAGCAGAGAGGGGCATCAGATATCTCCTTCACCATTGATGCAAACAAGCAACAAAGGCAGCTGATTGCTGAACTTGAAAATAAAAACCGGTAAGCATTCGCAAAGTACCTGGTTTTGTTCAGTCCCATATATTGTGTATGTTTGTTTTTTTTACCACCTACATTTTTACCACCTACTTCTCTGCAGTATGTTTATACATGCACATACACCTCCCCCTACAAAAAGCACAAGGCACAAAAAGGTCCACAGAATATGACAAAGACTGAAATCCACAGCCAGCCTGTGTTTTAATGGGTGTGCTGTTCAATGACGTGATATAACCATTGATACTTTACTGTTTGCAGCTGCTGTTTGTTAAGAGTTTAAAAAAAAAAAAAAACTGTCCTGTTTCAAAACCAGATTAACTTTGAGCTGGATCCTCTATAGCACTAAAACATGAAATGAAAGGATCAGTCAGTCACACTGGTAATGTTATGCTCCCCTCCTTTTATTTGTGAAAAAGATGATTAAAGCTCTCCAGAACACAGTCTGCTTGCGACAGGTTTGCAGAAAGGTTAGCAGCAAGTTAGGCTGCTGATCAAATGAGACAGTAGGTACAAATGGGACCGAGACTGAGAGACAGTGTCCAGGCAAAATAGGGCAGCCAGCCCCAAAAAGGAATGACGCCTGTTTGTTAGGAGCAGAGGATCTGGCCCTGGGTATCAGACTGCCTGATGCCATGAAATGTATGGCAGCAGAGCTCTGCCTTTACTGCCGGACTGTAAAACGGAGGCCAGCCCAGACCAGATGGTTTCCTATTCCAAACTCGGCACTGCCTTCTGTCACCATGTAATGAGCCACCAGCTCCACTCTCGATTTGCCTTTCATAGTTCGAGGCTGCCTCCTGACCGTTTGCTATCCAGCACGTTGTGAAGAAGAGAAAAAATCCACAAAGGTTTCAACCTTCTGCTGTGAAGCTTTGTATTAGCCTTTTGACAGCGCTCCAGGGCTGGCAAGCCAGCCATAACAAGTCCTGTTAAAGGGCTTCTGCTTGAATTGTTGACTTCTCTCAGATCTCTACTTATATTAAAAGTATTTTTTTAAGTGCCAAATATTTTCTCTGATACTCAAGAGGGGACCGATATTATTTTACTTTTTGTGAAATTGATGTGATCCTTTAAATGTTCAGGGGGAAGAAGTAGAAGGGAGCAATTTAAGGATATTGCTATTTCACGTCTACCTCTGATTTTGCGGGGTCTTGAAGAAATATTTCCTGTCATAGTGAAACCCTGAAAGTTTATTTAAAAAATAAACCAGAGACCTGTCTCAGTGCTGAGGGCTTCTTTTGCTGGTTGGAGCCCAGTCATTATATCCATGTTGATGAAGAGCTACATAGTCACACTTTTTCTCCTCTTGCAATGTCCAGTGAGCTGGTTTTGTGGAAAATTACTGACCTGTGGTCTTCTGCTTATTCTCTTCCCCAAGAGAAATCCTACAGGAGATCCAGAGGCTGCGACTCGAACATGAGCAAGCATCCCAGCCCACACCAGAGAAGGCACAACAAAATCCCACCCTCCTTGCAGAGCTCCGGCTCCTGAGGTAAGTCCACAGCAGTAAAACCTCCAGCAATGACTGGGGCCAGCCAGTCATTCTCAATAAAAGAAGAAATAAGAGATAAGCCTGGCTTACAGTTTTGGGGGCTTTTTTAAGTAAATAAGTACACAGTGTGTATTTTTTCTCCATTTTCAGTGCAGGCTGTAGTCCTAAAAGTAATTAAGCTTATGCTTTAAACAGCATGCATGAGGAATCTCACATATTACTCATCTACATTAAATTAAGCATGTGCATTACTGTTTGCAGAGTTAGGCCCTTAGGTCATTTGGAATAGGTCCCCACAGCCCTGTCCAAATGCCATTAATTATATGGGGAAAAATGTTCTGTCAGATCAAATGCTTCTACAAAGACTTCTCATTTATGCTAGAGTAAATACAGAGCTACATGAAAATAAAGGCAGAATTAGACATTAATTTTTTGAAATTTCCCCCATGTGTTGAACTCTAAGGAGAGGTCAGTTCTCTTCACGGTGCAAAACCAGGCTGCAGAATGATCCTCCTTGTCATGTGGCAAGTGAGGAGTAATGTCATCTGCAGCAGCTGAAGATTTAGAGGATCATTTCTCCAATTATCACACCAAACTAAAAACATTGATATGGATGTGTCTGCATGTTAATTAGGATACTCTATATGGATATACTAATTGCCATGTATATCACATTGAAGAATTGGCCCAGATCCATAGGCTCCCTGCAAGTCCTGAAGTTCCTGTTGTGAGAGCCAGAGAATCCAATAAGAACTACTCAAAACACTTCATGTGAACAGAGAATACAGTAAACACTTTCTAGTGAAACAATGCTAGATTAAATTTTATCCCCCCCTCATAGAGCAGTTCTCACATCAAAAGACTAAAGAACATTTTTGGCCACTTAGCCGCTCCTCACACAAGTAATACTTCAGTGGTCTGGTTCATAACTGAATGAAAATACTCTAAGAAATTGTGTTACATTTTTTCTTTACGGATACTGTGTAGTTTTATTATTGAGTTTTCCACACTAAAATATTTTTCTGTTTCATAAATAATTACATTTGCTTTCCAATCTGAAGACAAATTAGCATCTTCATTTCTATGACTGATTTTAGTATGTAATTACTTCTAGATATCTACAGGCAAGTGACATTGTGAGACGTATAAAAGTGACTGTGATGAAAATGTGTACGCTGCATAAAATATACCAAAAACGTAGCTCCTGTGCATCAAGCCTAAAGTCTATTTTAAGCAGGTTTAGGTTAGCTTTCTATGCAGTTGACAAATAAAATTTATTATCCTTAAAAAAAAAAAAATCAAATTACTGTGCAGTGTTGACTGACTACTTAATTTTTCCCTCTTTTCAATTTTGCTACGCATATTAAAAGCATAATAACCTTATTTGAATTTCCTGACATGGGATGTCCCTAGGGCAGTGATGCTGAGTTCTTCAATTATTATATCTTCTCTGATTTAATGTGCAGTGTCAGAGTCAGAAAATAACTTTTAATCTGTGGGTCTGTACTGCTTTGCATACCTTCTAAAATGTTCACTATTTGAGAGGCAAAAGGTAGGCTTTTGATTTACTGTGGAGTTTCAACACCACCCCAAATTCCTAGACGCTTAAGATGTCACAAGGCTGTTCTTACCATGTGTAAAACAGCAGGACTCAGAACAGCAGCACTGATTCACGTCTGTTACCCCACAGATTTTGGGGGCTTGAAGCAATTAGGGCAGTAAGGCAATTTGGTTCATATAATGTTAAAAAATGCTGGAATCTGTAAACTATGTTGTGGGTGCCTGGCCCAGCATCTTTCACCAGCTGCTGTAGTGTTGCAGACTCAGGGAAATAGGGTTCTGAACACAACATTCCCTCACATTACCAGTGCTGTCTTGGAGATGGGTTAGAAAGCCCATTACTTCCAAGAACTTGCTCTGGAGTACAGCTGGAGAAGAAAGCCAGAGGAGCAGTCTGTACATTGCACACTGCTTAGGTCCTCTCTCCCCGTAGAATGAATCTAAAACCCATCAGAGGTCTGTGTTAGGACCTGCCACTTTGAATTACATGGATAAGGTATCTTCCTTTTATAAGCAGTTTCTTCAACTCAGTTGCCTTTGTACAGTTCATAGCATTTCCAACCATTACATGCCTGGAAAAGAAAAGCCAGCACAGGCAATTTGTAGCAGAAAATAGATTAATCCTCCAGAGGACGGAATACAACCTGGCAGTGTTACTATATGATCCTATTATATAGGTGAGAGAGAGCACACATGAGCAATCTTGTAGAAATCAGCGTTGTTTATATTAATAACTGCTCACTTACAGAGAAGGCTTAAAATCAGGGTTTCATAGTTCCCTAAATACAGGAAATATACTTAGTCTTGTTGACTCTGGTGCTTTTCCACTTAGGATTACGTTGTCCTATTCTACAGGTAGTACAAGGCTAACAACATAGTGTTTTTATGTTATTTGCAACACAGTAGTGTATAAAATACACCTAATACATATATTTTTCAACAGTAATGTTGTTAATTACATCATAGCTTCCAGGAGGCAACAAATTTATTTCGTATTTATGTGGGGACCTCTCACACAACATGTGCAAGTGCTGAACCCCTGTCCTGTGCGTGGAACTGTGCAGAATCAAAGCTGTTCCCGTTTATTATGTGGGCACAAACTGTCACACTTGGAGTGGCTCAGTATTCACTTGTCACAGGACCAGCACTGGACTCTGAGTCCAAAGAGCTATTTTCAAGCAGTTGTATCTCCACTATGTGATAATCTTACTCTTGCTTTGAGAAAAAAATAGAAACACAAGCAGATCACCATGGTTTTCTGGCTGAATTTCTGGAGTCTCTTAGCTTCTCTCCTATCTCGCTGTGTTCAGTGTCCCTGCCGTAATTCCCTGTCCTTCAGGGCATGGCTCTCATTTCTCCTGACGGCTAGTGAGGTTATTGACTAGAGAGATCCAAAGACAAAAGCTGCCAAGCATTCCCACAAGGGAATTTAATACAAACTTGTTTGAACCTCATTTGTTCTTTGGAGGAGGATCTGTGCCAGTGTCTCTCTTTTTCCTAATCACTGTATTCAGTCCCATGAATATTTTCTGTATGAGGGAACTCCCTAGCTTTCACGTAGCCCTGTTTCTAAGCACTATGCTGAATTCACACAGTGAGTTTGCTTTCCTGCAGTCTATAGGCACACGCCTCATAGTCGGGCTGGGGAAGCGATGCAGTTAAAAGCTGCTGAAGCTGTCAGGTGTAAGTTCTGATCCTATCTGCTTGTTTCTCAGACAGCGGAAGGACGAGCTGGAACAGAGGATGTCTGCTCTCCAGGAAAGCCGGAGGGAGCTGATGGTTCAGTTAGAAGGCCTCATGAAACTGCTCAAGGTAAGGAGCTACCAAGGACAACAGGCGGAGTGAAGCAAGAGAGGAGAGGCAGGAGATACGACCACAAAATTGTGCAGAGCTTGACTATTTCCACCCATAAAATTTGGCTTTTTTTCCTTCCCTTTCTATTTTTTGCCATGGTCTCTCAATTCAGAGGTTTCAAATGATGTTGCTCCTGCAGTAACAGTGCATCATCATTGTCACCTACTGCTAAGTGGATGGAACACTAGAGGCAGGCTCTGAACTGTTGAAGAATTAATACAGTCCTTTAAATAATATTGCAGCATGATGCAATACAGTCCTGTTTTGTTCTTTTTGCAGAAGGATTTGGCCGTATTTCTGATTTCAGGCTCGCAATCTCTGGATCAGCCATTTGACAATGTTCAAATACAAAATATTTTGTGGTCCAGTTTCAGGTGGTTTTAGTGTTTTCTCTGTTGAGGACATAAAAAAAAAAAAAATAGGAAAAGAAAAAAACCGACACGTAAAATGAGTTAACTAATAACCGTGAGAAAAACAACTCGGCACTGTACACTGTTATCTGCTCCAGCTGACGGTACAGAAGTGTTTTTGCTAGTCCTTTCAGGTGTGCCATTTGACAACCACATCTAACTCTGGTCTTAGAGATGCTTCCCCAACAACACTTGGTCATTTTCATAAATACAGAAACTAGCCTTTGTTAAACAGATGAAACGTGCGTCAACAAAGGATTTCAGTTAAAAATGGAGGTATCAAAAAGCATGTGCATTTTTAAGACAGACTAGGATAAGATGGAAAACGTGTCTTTATTTGCAGAGTCCAGCCCTATTTTACCTGATGTACCTCAGGACAGATGATGCCAGAAATTCACATTGGAAGAAAGTGCTCTGAATAGCATAAGAGTCTGTTTTATCATTGGCCATGCCAGATAAAATGAGTGCATGGAAACTCAGTGTAACTTGGGTCAAATAAAATAAAATGCTTTGATAAAAGCAGAAAGAATTTCACTGAAATCCATTTTGCAACATGTATTTGCTTCAAAGGATGAGTTTGACCCCTTATATCATTTACATCTCCTCAGGCCCAGGCTTCTGCAGCCACAGTGCAGGAATTGGTGGCACCTGCGCAGCAGAGCCCACCACATAGCCAGCAGATTTCGGGGAGCTGGGAGTAGACAGGATACTTTTCACTTAACCTATGGTAGAGCTGCTGCAGTGCTACAACTAGCAGTGAGGGCTGCCTGCTGGCATTGCGCTGCCTGGACAAAGAGAATTTGGGGTGGGAAATGACAGTAGCTTTCTGCACGCTTTGCATGTTTCTGGTGTTTCAAGGTGTGCAGAGTTGGGACCATAACCTGGCCACATACCTTCAACTATCTCAACTGTAGGTTTAGCCCTGTACTCCAAATTTGGCTTTGTTTTCTGTTCTTTACTTACCTCCTGGCTAATCTCATGTGCTGATCCTCTTTTTCTTTAGGAAGAAGAATTGAAACAGGTAGTAAGTTACCTCCTTGTTGGAGGCCTCACTAACTCCTAAATGTGATTGTGTTCCTGTGATTTATTTTACTTCCTTTGCTTGAAATGTGTGTGTGTTCTTTTGACCAAGATTAATATTTTGCTATTTTTTCACACATTATTTTCAAGTACCTTGGAGCAATTTTCACAATTAAACCTCTTAGACCTCTAGAAAGGGTGGCTTTCATGTCTAGACCCTTCTACAAGGAGTCTTGATCTTTTTCTCACTCCTCTAAATAAGAACATGGAAGATATGGAAACCACCAGCCAAATGTAGTGAAACCAACCTAGAATATGAATTAAAGTACACTTTTATCATAGATTACATTTTGCAAATGTAATAAGAGTTCTGGAAGTTTAAGAAAAATATAGCTGAGTTTAAATTAGATGAGGACAATGAGTTTGAAATCCCACTTTATGCAGAAAAATTCAGGGCATTGTGTGCACATTTTTAAAAGTTGGTATTGATACTAATAGTCACATGGGTCTTCAGGAGAATAATGTAGTTTCTAGGCTTCTGCACCCTAGATCAAAAAGAGCAAGTATTTGTATTACTAATGATAAATTTTAAAAGATTTAATTGTTTTGGAGCTTTGTAGTATTGAAATGGATCTTGGAAAGATATTAGGCTAAAAAAAAGCACTTGTCAGCAGTCTGATTTATGAGTCCAATAAACATGTTTCATTTTAACAAAACATGCTTCCTTCTGGTTTCATCAGCAGAAGTACAGCGACGCATCTGATGTGTTCTCTCTATGGTAGAGCATGCAGAGTTTGTAGGTAATGCTCACCTTCATAAAAGTAATATTTTGGCTAATTTTTGTAAAGCATTCATCTGTTGGACCCAAAAAAAAAATCTGACCAAGCATCACCTCCCTGTAAGGGCCATCTTTTTGATCCTGCATAAAAGTATTGAAAGATCTTCCATTCATAAAAAAAGAAATTTCCAACGTGACAAGAGTTTCCCTACCATATAAAATGTTCACTGGACAGTGTAAGTGAAAGCACATTTTCAGGCTATTATGAGATACGATTTTCTTCTTCCGAGAGTAATAGCCTCGCTGAATACCAGGTGATGATGCTAAGGAATTACTCGCACATTTTCCATGAAATGATCCCCATTACACTATGCCATTTCATGATCTGTTGAGAGAAACAGTATTAAATTAATTTCTGGAGGAATTCAATTGGAACGAGCAGCCAGGCAATTCATCTAATGCATATGAACTTTCTATTTCTCTACTGCCCTTCCTTGAGAAAGGATAGTAAGTTCTTCACATCCCTGTCACTTGAGGAGGCTGTGAGATGGGCTTTCCCCGTATGTCATCCCGGTTCAGTTCCAGCAGAGGGAGCAATGGGCTAAAGCGCCTGTAAAGCCAGTTTTCATTTCAAGCATTTTATCCTAAGCATGACTTTTGGCAGTGGGGAATGTCTAGCAAGGGTTGACTTAAAATCAATAGCAGATTGGCCAGGGATCGTGAATTAAACATGGAAGTTTTCCTGGAAGGCATGAGAACATCGATAGCTGCAACCAAGTGCAACACAACAGCGGAAGCCATCCACATAGCCGTGGTGGCCGTGGTAGCTCCCCTTTCAGCATGCCTTAGTCCTCAGCTGGCGGGGCTGCTGAGGTCTGGGGGCAATTCGGTGCTCCATTTCTCTGCTGAGATTACCAAGCACTCGCTACTGATCGTCGTAGCAGGTTTCAGGCCATTAGCGCTAGCCTGTGAAAAACATGTTTCTCCTGACAACCACGAAGCAGGAATTCAATCCTAATAGCACTTTGTTCCCACAAACTTGGGCTGAGGTGGCTCGAGATGAGCAAAATATAATTAAGATATTCACCTCTCTGAAATCAGGCATTCCCTAATACCCTCCTATTTCAGCTTGCTGTTCATCAGTTCTGTCTGATACTGCCCCAATAGTATAAAAAGAGAGATTTTACTGGACAGAGGACTCCAACTGCTTCATCTCCCTGTGCTTCTCAAACAGTTTGTTCCAACACTGAAAGCTACAGATAAGAGAGCACTGTTTATCATAAACACAAGATCTCAGTCATAGCTGCAAAGCAGACACAAGAGTAGGCACTGGTGTGCAGCAGCTTTTACATTTCTCTTGTGGGAAAATTCCAGCGAAGAAGTACTGGCAGGCATCTGTTATTTTTAGTAAATAAAATGCCTATTCTGAAGTTGATTCCTTAAATGTGACTTGACTATAGGAAGCAAATTTTGTCCATTTTTTTCTCATCTTCTCTGAAAGTTCCCACTGTTGTTGGTGTTCCCCAGAACCAACATCAAAGGCAAAGGGGGAGCTGAGGAAAAAGGGCAAGTGAAAAAGGGAGCTGGGAACCAGAAATTCTTTCACAAGTTTGTTTCGCAGAGGATGAAACATGCGCTGTCAGGGCATGAAAGGAGATAGCTGTAGCTCCCAGATCCCCTGCCTTGATGTGCAAGGGGTGTGACCTCCAAGGACCTTGGAGCATCTCCAGGTTGCTCTGTGCCCTGCCTCTGGAGGACTAGAGATCTGCATTTCTGCTGCAGTGCGTACAGATGATTCCAGAAACAGGAGAGCATCTGGCTCTCATATATTCGACTTCCCTTTCATCCATCATTTAAATGTTCTAAAACTGATCATTAAAGAAATTATAAGTGTTAAATCCTCCGTTCTCCCATCAGTAATGTGCTTATTCCTCATAAACCTAATTTGCCCTTGATATCTCTCTAGTGATAATGTCTCTTAGAAAGGGGTGCTGGGAGAAAAGAACAAATAGCTTAGTATTCTGATACATTATTTATGGTCTGGGGCAGGAATTTATAAAAATCTCAAGGGCAATGCTGCACTCCTGCAGTGGGCTACTCTTGTCTTTTTTAGAACATATATTTGCCAAACCGTACCAGAGCAGCAATGGCAGCCACTACAGGAGTCAAAAGAAGTGGCATGGGAAGAGTTAAGAAATCCTTCTGAACTCTCAAAATAAACCCAGGGTGAGGGAGACACCAGTCCTCGGGTTACTTTTCACCATAAACAACCACGGGCATGTGTTGCAGTTCCTCTGTAATAGCACTCAAGCCACCTCCATCCCTGGCATCTACCAAATACAGGTTTTCAGTCAAAAGCCGTGTGCAGTTTGGTGTGGGCTCCAGCATTTGTTTTTCTTGCGTGGATACATGTTCCCAGGAGTTTTGAAACAGTGGATGAAAAGGGCAGTGTGTCTCTTGGAATCACTCACCCAACTGCATTTGTAAAAATGACTATTTTATAAAGTCTGCTTGAATTTCAGCTAAGTGATACTAACGGTGAGGTGCTAACAGCATGACATTTTATATGACTGGTGTTAAAACATTTTCACTTCCAGCAGCTGAACCCATAGCAGGAATTTATATTGCCCAATCCCCACAGTGTTTTGGGAGTGCCTGAGTATATCCTGTAGAGTGAACAATTTAATAGTGTATGATTTAATAGCAGCTTAAAATAGTTCTCTGGCTCCGAATAAAAAGCAGAAAGCTATATTATTTATTGCAAGTGTCAGACTTTATGTGACTGAGAGGCTGCATGTACCATGAAAAACTTCTGCAGGGATGCGGAGGACAGGGCCGTGATCAGGTCTCACGGCAGCGCTCTGATGAAAGGGGGTGTTTCAGTCCCTTGCCCAGGCTGGAAGCCACGTTGATGCCAGCATCTTTCCCCTTCTCACAGCCTGAACGGGCTATGTTTCATCAAACATGCATGTGAACTGGGGGAATGAGAGAGGGAAGAGGGCAGAGAGAAGGTCTATACTTTGGTCTTTATTAACTCAGACTTTTTAAATTTAGCTGCCTGACATTTTCCCATGCTTAAAGGAAGTCAGATCTCGACTCATATTTTCCTACTTGCTGTTTTTCTACATAGAAGTGTTGCTATCTGCTAACAACTGACTTCAGTATATTTCCTTTAGCAAAGTTAACATTACCCAACTGATTACAAACAGCATGATGCCTTTAAGCTAAGGGATGGGTGACAAGGACAGCAGGTGAAGGCTCTTGCAAGACTTGTTTAACCCCTTGTGATTGTTTTGCAGACTCAAGGGGCAGGCTCCCCACGTTCCTCACCCAGCCACACTATCAGTCGACCAATTCCAATGCCCATCAGGTCTGCCTCTGCCTGCTCCACCCCAACCCACGCACCTCAGGACTCTCTGACTGGGGTGGGAGGAGATGTGCAGGAAGCCTTTGCACAAAGTAAGTCTCATTAATAGCTTGTCTGAGGTACTCAGAGACTGTTTGAAGAATCATTATTTCTTGTGGTTAATGCCTAAATGAACTTGAGCTTCTGAGTTACATGCAGTGAAACAAAATCAGATAAAAAAATCTGCAACAACTGTGTTTTGCCATTGAAAATCAACTTTGTCAGCCAGACAGATTTTGCTGTCAAACTGAGCAGGTAAGCAAAAACTGCACAATGATGCTAGTTAATGGATTTTTAGGTAAGAGGGAATTTTGACACAAGATGGTCAGACCTGTTATCAGTGCTTTGTTATCCAGAAGAAGAATTGCTATTGACCTCAGCAAGGCGTTGTCAGTGTGTTTAGTTTTAAATAAAGATTTTGCTAGGAATAGGTGATACAAGCATAGAATTAGTTCAGGTGGAAAGGGCTCTTGTAAGTCACCATGTCCTCCTGCTCCAAGAAAGAGGACTTCAAAGTGAAATCAAACCTTAACGAGTTGAGTTCTGGATGACTCCTGGCACGCATTTTCCACAGCCTCTGTTGTAGTAGTTGACTATGCTTACTGTGTAAAATTTTTGTCCTTGTGTCTGATTGGAACATTCCTTGATGGAACTTGTGACTGTTGTCCCTTGTCCTTTTGCTCTGGGTCGCTGAGAAGAGTCCAGCTGGACTAGAAAAGAATCGAGTCTGGAAGTCTAGGTGCACCCTTCCTTTGCATTTCCAGAAAACTGCCATAGGCTGCACTGTGTTTCTCACTCCTCTTTCCACTCTTTTGTCAAGTAACAATAAATTTTAAATTGGTTTTAATTTCTAAGGCCACAAATTAAATGATTATGTTGAATACTAAAGAACGTAAGTAGTCTATGTGATCTAAATGAAGAAATATTCCTTCTTTTTCTAATCTGCTCTTTCCTAAAATATTTACATAACTGCAGTTCTTTTATTTTAATACTTTTTTTTTCCCCTCTTTCTCTACTACAAATCAAATGTAAGCAGAGCTCTGGAGTTCCTCTGCTACAGTGGAAGCGTGTCTGTTCCCTGGAGCCCAGTTCAGCCTTCTCATACACATTTCCCCTTGACTTTCATGTCAATTGTGTCTCTGTGTGTCTTATGTCAAGGTTGAATCTATAATGCAATCAAGAACTTTCTACCAAAGTACTAGTGGATTCATGTATTGAACATGTTTTACCAAGGCATAATTCCTACTCCCAGCATAACAGGTTGCTGGATATCTCATTTTCTGTGGCAAAAGAAACAGGCAAGACATATTTTTCTTTCTGACGTGAAAAAAAATTGAGACAGGCAAAAACCTCTATGCTGTTATAGGACAGTTTCTTCCAGAGCTAAGAGTAAGAGAAATAATGTAGTGACCACAATAAAATATCCATAAATAATACTAAGGCTGCCTCAGGCAAATGCTTTTTAAGTATATAAATGTGTTCTGTTCAAGAGAAAAAGCAATATAAAAAGGTAAGCGACCACATTTAAAAACTGCTGCGTTTGATAAATATCTAGCTTTATGTCATTATTTGCCATATTCCCTAGATGGGAAGGTCAAACCCAAAGAACTTGAAGCCAGCTGTTCTGTCACATCTTGACATACGATTTGGCGGCGGGGAGCTGAGATTTTGTGGCTCCATTCTGTGCTGCAGAGATCTGCCTATATATATACAATGCAGACAAGCCATGGTTAAAGCATGGTTTCTCTGGTTTTTTTCTCTTTCATAGTGTTTGCAATAGTTCGGAGATACAAAATTGAGAAGACTTTAGAAAGGGAATGCCTGTCTGAGTGTGTGTGTGTAAGAGAGACACTAACTATATTAATTTACATTCTAGTAACCATTTGCTAATGGATACATTAGGAAAAAAAACTCTTTAGGATTTGGGGAATTTTTTTAAATGTATTGTTTTACATTCAGCCAGTTTTTAAGAATCTACAGCAGTCGAATCGTGCCAATTCCTGTGAATAATGCAGTATGGAAGACTAGAGATTCTGTGGGATATATTGATTGTTCAGCTACAATAGGAGCTATGTTTGGGACTTGGGGGAGTTAAGCACGCGTTACCCACAGCCTGCTCCTAGGGAAGGAGTATTTCATGCAGCTCACAAGAATCTTTCATGATTGATGGTTAAGGGAATATTGCCA
>NW_010532743.1:37108-40383 GCF_000687285.1 Phaethon lepturus
CTTCTAGATCCATTATTAGAAAGAGTTTAAAAGCAGCCCAGGGCTGTTTAGAGAGGCAATAGTGCTTCCTTTATTTTTTAAAAAAAAGAAGAGAGAGAAAGTAAATTATGGAATATACAAGAAAGTCCTTGAGCTACAGGAGAGGCTGAGAGGGAGCGGAGAAGAAAAATCCGTATCAGTCTTGATGAGGTCAAGTATGTTTCTTCAACATTTGCCATAATTATGTGGCAAATACCTGGCAATAATGGTGTCATTAAACAGAGCTGTGGGAACTTAGAGAAAACACTTCCCTCCTCCCCCACAGACATTTTAAATGAGTTCATGCTGGATTTAATCTCCTAGGCCTGGTCTGCTGGTGTCACCACACAAATGCAAGCTTGATGGCAATGAATAATCTCCACATATCTGGCATTGTGATTAAATGAAGCATGAGAGTAGGCTTCTGCTCTTGCATACATCATAAGTAAATGAGGCCATTCTGCAGAGAACTCTTCTGCACGTGTCCCTCGTAAGGACTTTGATACCCTGAATTAGCACAATGGCAGCTTTCCGCAGAGTTAAAACTGCTTTCAATAGGAAAACATATGTCTTGTGAGGAATATTAACACTGTTTTGTCTGTCTCTTGCTTCAGGTGCAAGACGAAACTTAAGAAATGATTTGCTGGTGGCAGCAGATTCAATCACCAACACCATGTCTTCTTTGGTAAAAGAACTGAATTCTGGTGAGTGAGGCTAATGAAGGTGGATAGTCACCACACTGACATTTGACATATGTTTGAAAAAATGGGAGGTAGGAAAATATAAACCAACAAAAAAGCCGTGTAATGTATCTTCAAAGCTTTTTATGCTTTTAGAAAAAAAAAATCCCTAAATAACGGCTTCAGGAATACAGCAGTTCTGAAAGCCATGGACGTAGAGGTGCAGCTGGATACAGTGAAAATTTTGAGAAGTTTGTTTATGATTCTACATGGAGTGGGATTTTGCTCTTTGAAATTTCATTCCATATAGAACATATAGGACCTGTCGTAAACTGCAGTCTGTAGTATTCTCATAAAAATATACTACCTAATAACCAAGATAAGGAAAAGCTTCGCTATTCTGTCCTACCACAAGAAGAAGACTATTAACTCTGCGGATATATGTAGAATAACGTACTGTCATTCGCTATGAGGAGGTGTCATTGTAAGGGGGAAAGACAAAGAAAGGCTTAGCAAAATAGGCAAGTATACTTACTCCTGTGTCACCTTTTCTTCACAGAAGTGGGCAGTGAGACAGAAAGCAATGTGGATTCTGAATTTGGACGGACTCATTTTGATGACCTTGTTCCATCCCCAACGTCTGAGAAGGCTTTCCTTGCGCAGATCCATGCCCGGAAGCCAGGGTACATCCACAGCGCTGCTGCCACCGGCTCCATCCGCAGCGACATGTGGGTACCTGCTCGATTCGCTTTCTTAATCTCATTCTTTTTCTGTCAAAAACAGCAAGCAGCATGTAATATTTTCTCTCCCTCTCAACTATTTGCTTACCAAAAAAATGCCTAAATCCACGTGAGGACAGCTTCATGGTTAGATAGTAGTGAGCTCTGTAAACAATAAAGGCCAGAACTTAGGATGCCCTCAGGAGTGAGCTGTCTCACATCCCGTCTGGTACACTGGAGCAGCGGCAGTATGGAGACTGTGGGACAACTGTGCTTCCTAATATGCCCTGCAGCCCTATTCCCTCAAGGGCCTGTTGGAGACCACTGGAAAAAGAGAAGTTTTTAACCGGGAAAGACAGAATGCTTTTTATTGACCAACTCACTTGATCAACAAACCGATTTATTTTTAGAACCTGAATCTTCCTATCAAAGACAATATGCATCTTTCCACTTATTTTTAGTTCAACCTCTTACTCTTTGTATCACTCTCAAAGAAGTTATTGAGGACTTCTGTTACTCAGTTCTGTACCCCCAAAATGCCTTCAGCAGAACATGCCCTTTGGTCTACTTCAGCAATACCAGACCACTGGAGAGGGGAAGTAGCAGAAGTGTTTTCCACTGCCAGGAAATACTAACTGGTGGAGCATGTGGTTGGACTGAAAATATCCCCCTCTCCTCATAGCGTACAATAAAGGGAAGTTTTATTGACTCTGAATGTCATTCATCTCAGGAGGCTATTTTTATTAATAATTGTGTTTAGGGTTACAGAAGATGGAGACCCGTATGTCAGAGCAGATGATGAAAATTATGAGAATGACTCTGTCCGCCAGCTGGAGAATGAACTGAAGATGGAGGAGTACCTGAAGCAGAAGCTGCAGGATGAGGCATACCAGGTGGGAGAAGGCAGCCACATTCCAAAAAGTACTGTTTTTCAATTCCACAGACACACGTGCATCTAGCCTTTGTGCACACCCAGGAAGACCACACTACCTGTAGTGTGTCCTTAAGCTTACCAGGGCATCAGGTAGGCCAGAGTTGCCTCTGAGCTTCTACTCTGCCAGTGCCTACAAAATCACTTAGACCTCAGTGCTCCATACCATAGAAGCTAGTTGGTGGTGTTAAGCTCAGGTCTTGCTATATTTTGATTTTTTTTTTTTTTTTGTCCAGTAGCGAAAAACATTCATTATGATTTCTCCACTTAGGTGGAGTCTGTGTGTCGTTGGCAGAATCTAGGAAATGACAGGATCTGGAATGAATTGTAGCCCAGAGAACCAAGTATTCAACAAGCATCTAGTATAGAGAAGCCTGGGGATTTGTCATTAAACACCCCCTGAGAAAAGCCAGTTTTCCAGGGGGAGCTGGAATTCTGCAAATCTCCTGTCCTGTCTGCGTGGCGTCCACTGAAAATCATAGAATCACATAATAGTTTGGGTTGGAAGGGACTTTTTCAGGTCACCTAGCCCAAACCCCCTGCGATGAACAGGGACATCTTCAACTAGATGGGGTTGCTCAGAGCCCCATCCAGCCTGACCTTGAATGTTTCCAGGGATGGGGCATCTACCCCTGTGCCAGTGTTTCAACCCCCTCATTGTGAAACATTTCTTCCTTAGATCTAGTCTAAACCTATGCTCTTTTAGTTTAAAACCATTACCCCTTGTCCTATCTCTATAGGCGCTGCTAAAAAGTCTGTCCCCATCTTTCCTATAGGCCCCCTTTAAGGGGTCTGCAATAAGGTCTCCCCAGAGCCTTCTCTTCTCCAGGCTGAAACCCCCCAACTCTCTCAGCCTGTCCTCACAGGAGAGGTGTTCCAACCCTTGGATCCTTTTGGTGGCCCTCCTCTGAACCCACTCCAACAGGT
>NW_010532744.1:0-22268 GCF_000687285.1 Phaethon lepturus
CCTGCGGATACCTGGACTGGCTATTAAAGCCAGTCTCACCAGTCACAATATGACAGATTACACCTTCTAGCACAGCAGTCTGAAAAGGCTGTAGGGAGGTGTGCCTGCTCCTAGGTTTTCTGCTTTTCCTAGTGGAAGGTTACTGTGAGTGCTCCACTGAAGTCAAGCTTCACAGAGGAAGCCAGAAAGAGTTTCTTCAACGGTCCATGAGAAATCAATACGGAATAAGAAAGTCTTGACTTGGTGGCATTGTTTTACTCACTGTCATGGACGTCTTGAGGAATAAAGAGCAGAGCCTATAGGAACTCCTATAGGGCTTCTCTAGGAACCATATCAGCAGAAGAGACCCCGTAGGATGAGAGAACCTGGATAAGCATTGGCAACTTTAAGAACCAAAGATGCTGCTTGAGGAAGATGAAGCTTACTGAATGTCTGATTCCAGAAGCAGGTGTTTCCCCCCGACACACACAAGGAATACAGTGTGACTGGATTCCTCTTTAAAGTTTTGTGGACAATACTTAGTTTTAGTGAATGACTCTCATGGAAGTCAGCTGAGTTACATCAGGGTGTGACTTTGCAGCTCAGAGTAAAGCATTTAACGTGTTTGTATATGTCCTGTGGTGTGTTTTTTAAATAATGAAAATTCCTCCAGATACTATGTTTTTCACATTTTTTATTGTAGCTCAGGCTTCGCATTTCACTTTGCATTACAATTAGAATGTTTTCCAGCACAACTCTTCTGTTGTAAAACTTTGGCTAATTAAAGTTTGAATTTGACTGTGGTAGGAAGTAAGATCAGAGCACAATTTAAAATACCTGAGTTTAATTAAGAAGGTCAAGATCTTGTCTTTCTTAAACTACCATTTGCCTTTCTGTCATTACTATACTGTCCTTACAGGTTAGTATTTGCCAAAGACTAAACAATTAGAAATAGTAAGTTTAGTTTGCATTACATCATGGAAGATTCAAAAGCATGTTTAGAAATCTCTCCCATCACTGTTCTTTGCACACGACTGAGGAAGAGCATGTCCTCTCTGTTAAAGTAGTGTTAATAGACAGTGTTGGACAGGAAGAAAATGAAATACTTTTTTATAGAAATCTCTGGGGAAATCTGTAAGTAAGATTACATGTGTTTGTTAGAATTTGGATTGAAATTTGGATTTACAAAATTTTAAAGCCAAGAAGGACCTATATAGTCTGATTTACATAACACAGGCAATGGAATTTCACCCAGTAATTTCTGCATAAAGGTCATAATTAGTCACTGAGCTAAGATACCTTTTTTAGAATGACAGTCTTGGATTAAAGAGGTCAAATGATAGAGAGCAGACCACATCCCAAAGTCAGCTGTGCAATAGTTTTTTCCTCTTCACTCCAAAACAAAACAAAACAAAACAAAACAAAACAAATCTGTGCCTTATTTAGAATTTGAATTGAACACCTCCACTGAAGTTGTCATTTAGGACAGCAGCTGTAGTAAGAAAGCACCTGCTAACACAAGCATGAACATGTTTTAAGCATGAAAAGTGATGACTGCAGAAGTAAGAAAAATAAAGCAGTTTTGTTCACTGTTCTTGTTCACTCAGCTTTGTAAGGTTCCTCACTTTTCCCTTAAGGCTGCTTGCTTCATGAGGGAGGGACAGGGCTGTGCTGAAGAGCTGCAGCAGCTTTGAAGCACCTTTTGAAATGAACCCTACCATCATTTGGTCTTTGGAGCGACTGTCCTTCATGGGTTTTCTACCTGTAAGAAAGGAGCACGTTGCTGTAAAGGAACAGTTTTGGATGTGGCATCTGCTGTGCTGAAGATGTATTTATCTAACTTTGCATTCTTCGTGTCAAACAATGGAGTGCTACTGGACTGAGAAGGCCACCAGTGAGTGTCAGCTGGGGAGAAGAGCCCTGCTTACCCCACAGAAGCGTTTTGGGAAGTTTTGATATCCAGGCACCTGAAGACAGTCTGACGCCTTTTTCTCAGGGGTACAGCAAACACATTAGTTAAGAGAAATTGAGAAGTCTTCTCTTTTGTTGTTACATGGGTTTTGCTTTCTAAACACTGGGATCAGAATGAATACTGCATCGTTTGAAAAAACTCCGTTCCCTTCACCACTCAAAATGTATGTTCAGAACACACGATCATAGTTGTAGTTCATAAAACTACATTTACGATCCACATTCTAGTGAAATGGCATACTGGGTGGAGGGACTGCTCAAAAAAAGCCTGGTACCAGGGGACCGCAGAGCTCCATGTACTCAGTTGTATGTCATGATTTGCAGCTTTTGCCCAGGCTTAAAAAATATTAGGTAAACTATATCCCATACCTGAAGAAACTAGCCAGATTCCTTTCTTTGGGGTTAAAAGATAGCAAACAGAGGCCTGAAACAGAGGACAAGTTTCCATTGTGATTAGTGTGACCCAGTCAGCCCTGTCTCACCTGTGCAGTCCCAGAGAGTCCTGGGCACTCCAGACCGCCTGGTGCACCTCCATGTTCTACGTGATCAAATACTTACTGAGATGTACTTCTCCCAAGAAGCCTGCAAATAAAATGAGATTGAAAAAATCCTGCTCTTTTGACTCATTGGTGGCTATATAGCATCTACGGAGCATCTCTCATCTCTTTAGGTTTTAAAATACCATTGAGATAAATTTGCCTTCATTTTTATTTTGCTCGCTGTGGTAGCACCCCAACTATAAAAGTAATGCTCTCATGAATAATATCATTTGTTCTGTTTAAGAATATAAGATCTAATTCAGTCATTTACTGTGACAGAAAATGGTTGTGGTGTTATTCATATCACATGAAATCATGTTTTCATAAACTATACAGATACTTAAAATACATTATTTCGCAAAGACACTCTAAGCATTGAACAAAATATGTATGTTAAGTGGGAGATAGTGATATCCTTGAGAAACACAAACTCAACTCATTTGAACCCATAAAAACCTAAGCACTGAGGTTAAAACCATAAAATGTGGTCGGCAGTTTCTCACTACAGCAAACCACTAGACTATTAGGTATGCAGGCAATATGTGTTTGTTTGCTCCTGTGGATACTGAAAGTCTTCTGAATTCCTCAGGACTTTAAATATTATGTTATAAAATGTTAAATCAATACCTTTGGGACAAAAACAGAATCCAACACATGCCACCCAAACTACTAAGGTCGAAAAATAAAAAATCAGGACTCAAGCTTCTGAAGAATTTTTTTTTGATGGAACATATTTCCACTTCAGCTATAAAAAACCTCTAGTTTAAACCTCTGCACTTGTTTACACCTGAAAATAATGATGTACCTTATTAATTTGCTTTCGGAAAAGGCTATTTTTGTTTCAGCCAAACCAACTCTTTTTTTTTTCTTCTTTTTTTTTTCTTTTTTTTCTTTTCTTTTTTTTATTACAGCATCTTTGAAGTTAGAAGTTACCCTGTCTTTTTAAAGGGAGTTTCCTGTTAAGGAAAACTAAGAAAATTATATGCCTCAATCCAACAGGACAATTTATTGTTGTTTATGTCTGCAGTGGACCTAACAGCCACACATATAGCAGCAAGCTTTCTTTCTGGGAAAACCAAACAAATGCTGTCCTCATTTTGTTAATGAACAGATAGATTTTTCAGGGTTCACCAAAAGTTAAACATTCTGAAAGAGACCAAAATGCACTAAATAGGCTTCTTAAAAATAATATGTGTTGGGAAAGAAGCAACTCAGAGAGTGCATTCATGTGAAGACTGTTGTGAAAGCAATTTCTTAGAACAGATCTTTGCAATGGTTTTTCCACTTCTAAATGCTGATTATTGTTTTTTTTTTAATGCAAATTTCTGTGGCATTAATTCTGGGAATTTGTCCAGTTAAACACATTCTTCCATTTAGCCCAAAAGGAAATTCTCAGCAGCAATTCTGAATTGTTTTTTTTATTTTAGCAAGATTGATGTAGAAACCTTTGTTTTGGTTTGAGACACCCTTAGACCTATCGTATGCAATGTGATAATATTTAACCTCAGAAATGCAGCTTCTCCAAAGACGATGATGGGACAAATAAATATTTACCCCTTGATTAAAAAGAAGAAAATACCAAACCACTCAGGGACTTGGGCCTTTCTAGCTATCAACAATATTCTGTGAGCTCATTGCCCTCTCCTGGTTTTATCTGGTAATTTTTCTGGTTTAAAATAACTGAAATGGGTCTCCTGAGAACATTATGCATTCCACCAACACTTTTTTTTTTTCCTTTTCCAGTCCAGTGTATCACTCCTGAACACGGTTTTGCAGGTAGTACAAAAGACCTCTCTCATCAGTGTACTGGAAGGAGGCTAAGAGGCATCGCTCGAGTCAGACCTGGTGAACTCTCTCTGCCCCTTCTGCTGTTGCCGTATTTGTCTGACACACGTAGGTACTTAGGGCAATCCAGGCAATGCTTAAGTAAAAAAAAAAAAGCTTTTGATAACGCCCTGACTTAAATATTTACAACAAAAGGAAGCCGTTATGAGATAATAGACTTACCCTACAGGTAGGGATCTCTCAGAGGGCAGAAGTATAAATTTCTTCAAGAAACATATGACACCCGGTTCTAGCAGTTTGGTCAGGGCAATACCCAGACAAGTTCTGAATACCTCCAGGGATGAAGACTCCACATGCTTTCTGGGCCCATTCAAGTGTTTCATCACCATTGCAGTAAATTATTTTTCTTAATATTAAGTCAGAGTTTCCCATGTTCTAATTTGATGAGCTTATTCCTTAGAACAGGACCTTTCATTTCATAAAGGAGAAAACTGATGAAGGCAGAGGAGCAGTAGAGGTTAAAAATCATGACTGGTGCAGAGAAGTGGAATGGGGAAAAATTTTTTTAGTACTCAAAAATACGATCATTTCCAAGTTTACATTAAAAAAAAATTAAAAAAGAAAAATCTTTTTTTGACCAGGATCTAATTACCTTGTGGACTCACTACCGCTGGGTAACATAGAGGGCACAATGCAAGAATTGTGAACCGAATTGAGAAAATAATGGAAGACAGAACCCGTCAGCACCTATAAAACGCAGTGGTCTGAAAGCAGCTGTGCTCAGGAGGGCTGCAGCCTGCTGCCTTCTCCAGATCAGGAATTTCTTCCCCAGGTGGATGACCCCAGACACAGCCTGTTGCTATATGCCCCCCTCGCCATCCTGTGCTGGGTACTAGCAGAGGCAGCGTATATTATACAGGTGGCATACATGGTAGAGGATTTTGAATTAGGAACCCTGTGGCCTGCATTTATTGCCCAGAATGACAAATTTGAAGTGCATCTTTAATGGCACAAAATTAAAAAAATATTGAAAAGAGAAGTAGCGCTGAGTCTGACTCCATGTAAACAGTCTCATGTGGGAGTGCGGGACCTGATTTCCCATGTTCGTAAATTTGCATGAAATAATCTTGGGTCCCCATATAGACTAAAGCTTCTCACTGGAATGTATATCCTGTTGTATGTACCAGGTGTTTGTTCTCACCTGCACTGCAAACAGATACTATTATGTGGATATTTTATTTTTATCTCTGTCTCTCTCTCTTTACCTTTTGTGTATGTATTATGCATGCGTGCACGTGTGTATGTATGTATAAAATGTAAACAGGATTACTGCATTTCATTTAGAAACTTATTCTCTGCCCTGCTTTGCTCTGTTCCTGTGAACTGAGAATGCTGGAGTAGTAAAAGAGACTTTAAGTGCCCACACCTGAGGAAAGAGTCTCCCGGCCAAGGCAGTGGGAGGGACAGCCAGCTAGCCAGGTGTCTTGCAAGGGCAACTTCGTAAGGGTCACGTCGGCAGTAAGCCTGGGGGTGCAGCTGCGACATAGCCTGAATCATCCCAGGTTTTCCTGCCTGGACTGCGAGGCCCTGTGTTTTATAGTGCAAAATTTAGTTCCTCATATGTGGCTTTTTTTCATTTACCAAATCCCACTTACTCAACCTGTTAGAACAATTGCATGAAGAACTACAATTATTTAGACAAAGTTTTGGATCACACAAATTTTTAGACTCTCATGAAACATGCCAATATAGTGTTGTCCTGAAAGCCAGAATGCTGTGACATTCTTGAAACTCCACTTTTCCTTTAGCTATGTTATTTATTAGTCTCCTCCATTTGGAGATAATTCCATTCAGATCCCAAATTGTCCAGGAGGAATGTTGGTAGTTCTGGGACCTCCCAGGCATAAGAGAAGTCTTTAACTTGTGATGGGATGAGACTTAAACTGAATGTTTAGACTAAAGAATTTGTCTAAAAAAACTTCATAGTGCTCCCAAAATAATCTGTCTGCCAAATTTAGCAGATATTCTGGTAGGTTTTAGTGGAAATGTCCACATCCTGGAATCTGGCTTTTATATAACGTGGTAACACTAAAAGGAGTTAGAACTTTTGGTTGTCCTTACAGCTAAAGAAATAAAGTGACTGTTAGTACGCTAGGTAACGTACACTGGTCACTAGGCATCATGTGCTATGTTGTACTAGGTAGCTCTGCAACCAGAGGTTACATCATGTGTCCAGGTAGAGGGAGTGAATATCTAAGGCACATCAGTCTTTTTAAGTTCAAGGTGAGAGACTCCTGCAGTTTAAATCAAAAGAAAAGAGATATTGCAGAAGTGGATACACTTACATTATTCTTTGTGTACCTACACACTTTGTTCAGAACAGGTCCAAATCCATTAAAAACTTCATGGCTTTTAAGGAGACATAATGCATGCAAACTGTTAGAAAGGGAAGCATCACTTTGTCTTTCCTTTAGTAAATCTTCATGTTCGTGCAGTATTTCTCTGCTGAGGCTCAGGGTATAGTTTTAATTTCTATCAAGACAATAATGTTCCCTGGTGAAACCAACTCTAATTCATCACCCAAAGACCTTGTGTGATTTCACATCTATTTCCCACTTTGTTTCTACTGTGTATAAAATTTATAAGCTAAATTGGATTTTATTGTCATCATCTTGCTATTTATTCTTTGATAAGGTAGTCATTTGCTTCTCTGCTCTTAGTCTCAGGGGGGCCATGTGTGGGGAAGATCAACTAATTTGTTTTTTCAAATGGTAGCACCAAATTAATATCCAGACAGAGGTTTTTAATTATACTTTTAAATAATTATATTTTTCATGGCATTTGTGCTTCAATTTAGCTGAGATCAGAAAACCCACTGGAGATTGAAAAGTGGCAAAATTTTTTCTTTTAAGAAGTTTTTTAATGTATTTAGAAAACCGTAAGTAGAGAGCAATTTTAAATGTAGACCTGCAGATTAGCTAAAGCAATGCAAGAGAATAGATGAGAAGAAATATCTTAAATGTAGTCCAGAAGAAGTTAGCCCATATACGGTCAGCTCGCTCTGACTCTTTGAAAGTAAGCTGCTATAAAGTACTGCATTATAAGGTGATGATAACTCGGTGGGTGACAGCTTTCTTTTGAGTCACTGCTAACTAACGCTGTTGTCCAGCTCAACAGTAGGAAGGGCTGTGTTGTTCGACGTACAGTATGTTACATGAAACAAGGGTAGAATTAGGATTTAACTTGCAGCCATTATATACCTAGAAGTGTTCATGAAAGAAAGGGTGTTAGCCTTGGCGTAAAAGGCAAGTAATAATATGAATGAGTAACAACTACACCCATGTAAACTCCCCTTTATACTTGCATCATACTGGTTGATGCAAAAGCTACTTATAATTTATTTTCTTGTCAAAACAGCCTATTTATTATGTATGAGTGAACAAACAGAATTTTGCAAGGCTGATGTGCCGGTAGTATTTATAATTCACATATTCTTCACCTATATAAATAAATTAAAATTAATAACTTAGCAGAATACTGGTTTTAATTGTCAAACGATTACGTACTGAAATGTCCCCAGCACAAATTAAATTCAAGAGGTTTTATATAGTCAAAACCAGACAAAACTCTATATAAAGCTTTAATTATACCTGTAAACGGTACTTAGATGTTTTTTGAGCTCCTGGAAATCTGATGGTCTGTGATTTCTCTTCAAGATGATTCTATGCTCCTGGCTCAGTTGTGGTTATCCCAAATAGAAATTTTCTCTGAACTGTTCATCTGTTTGGGGACGTAAAGTATTGCATTTTCTATTTTTTTCCTTCAGTTCTTTTTCCTCTGGCTACCTTTTTGAATAACTCACTCCAAGTGTGCATGTCTATTAAGCCATCCTATCAAACCGACTTTGTCTGAACTAAATGGACATGATTCTTCCATTGTTTTGTACTACCCCGCTGACAATTCCCTTCCCACAATTTGACAATGGAGGTTGCTGCAGCTGGTAGCCCTGTCATTCCAGATTTTTAATCAGTATGAACCACTTCCAACATACAAACTAAATCACTATTTGCTTTAGTTGACTGCCCAGTTTTACAGGAAAAGAACATTATTCCCAAACATTATTGCAGTTTGTAGTTAAAGCAAAGATGAGATATTATTTGTGAAGCAAAACACACTTGTTTTATCTAGATCTACAAGGATGAGATGGGAAAACTCTCCAATAAGCAACATGAAGCAAGAAATATTGGAGCACGTAATCTTGTACTAGCATAGCTGTCATGCTTTAGTGTCATTCCAGGACAGGATATGATGCCATATACGTGGGGATAAGTTTTGCTTCTTTCCTTACATATGGAGAAAAGAGATATAGAGACAGGAAAACCGGAAAACCTGAAGCGGTCAGTTTTCATGAAAAGTGGGTGCCACATTATGTCTAAGGCAAGTGAATAAATCATACGGTTTCCCACAGCCGATACAGTTACCCACAGCTTCCTCCTAGAGAAACTGCTGCTTTACGGTCTAGACAAGTGGTCTGTGCGGTGAGCGGCAAACTGGCTGACCGGCCGCACCCAGCAGGTAGTGGTAAGTATCTCCTTTTCAAACTGGCAACCTGTCACAAGTCCACCAGGGATTGATACTGAGCCCAACGCTGTTTAATACCTTCATAAGTGATCTGGATGATGGGATCATGTGTACCCTGATGCAGTTTTCTGATGACACCAAACTGAGTGGGGAAGTGGGCACTTCAGGAGGGAGAGCCACCCTTCAGGAAAACCTGGATAGGCTGGAAAAGTGGGCTAACAAGAACCTTACAAAGTTCAACAAAGACAAATGTAAGGTCTTGCACCTGGGAGAAAATAATCCAGGAGTGAAGCGCAGGCTGGGAACTACCCGGCTGGGAAACAGCTCTGTGGAAAGGGACCTGGGGGTCCTGGTGGACAGCAAGCTCAATATGAGTGAACGGTGCACTGCTGCGGCAAAGCAAGACAACAGGATGCTGGGTTACATCAACAAGAGCATGACCAGCAGAGATAAAGAGGTCATTATCCCTCTCTACTCAGCACTTGTCAGGCCACACCTGGAATGCTGTGTTCAGTTTTGGTCCCTGCTGTACCAAAAAGACGTGGACAGACTGGAGGTGGTCTAGAGAAGGGCCACAAAGATGATCAAAGGAATGGGAAGCCTGCCACATATGGAAAGGCAGACAAACTGGGTTTGCTCACCCTTGAGAAAAGAAGGCTTAGGGGACACCTTATCACCAAGTTCCAGTATTTAAAGAGTGGCTATGAAGATGGAGACTCCCGTTTTACAAGGAGTTGTATGGAAAAGGCAAGGGGTAATGCGTACAAGTTACTCCTGGGGAGATTCCTATTGGACAAATGAGGAAAATTATTCACAATGAGAAGAATCACCCGTTGGAATAAACTCCCTAGGGAAGTGGTGGATTGCCCAACATTGGACACTTTTAAGATTTGGATGGACAGGGTGCTGGGCCATCTTGTCTAGACCATGCTTTTGCCAAGAAAGGTCAGACCAGATGATCCTTGAGGTCCCTTCCAACCTGGTATTCTATGATTCTATGATCATTCTATACAATAGACAGTAATTCAGTTGCTAAGTAAAAGTACTACTTAGCAATTAAGTTATTCATATGTATTTAGAAAATGTTTCCGTTATGGTTTCAGTAAAACTTGAAGGCACACAAATCCCTGACCTAAGGAATAGTGACTGCATTTTAATAAGGTAATTATTTTAATTTTAAACATCCTGGCAAAATAGACAAATAGTAACTGTGCTGCTATGAAATGTAAAAGGTTGACAGCAATATAAATTCACCAATATAAATTGTCTTTTCCTCCTGCAGAAGAATTCATAGTGGCATCCTCTTAATGCTTAGTCAGTTTGCCCCTGTCCTGACCTGCAGGCACTCTCTAAAATGGAATTAAAATAGTTTGATCTACTGCATCTGTCTTTGTGTACAAATATGCACTAAAAAGAGGAGAGGTTTTATTTCATATATATATTGAGTGACCCAATACAAATCATGGGTCAGTAGGACACTGTCAGACAAGTTTCTCCAGGGCACCACTATTCTTGAAATATATCGGGTAAAAATACCCCTTTTTCAAAAATATATTTTTCTCATTCCCTTCCATCAGTGATATTTTACTCTACTCCTGTTTTGAGAAATAACTAAGATCTGAAAAGGCAAGAAAAAAGGAAACTAAGAAAAATAAATATCTTTTAGAATCAAATAGATGAGGACTGGAAATCACTTCTTGTGAAAGTACTAATGTGCTTCAAAAAAACAATTAAATGTGAAAGCATTTCCCTGTTTATTTCACCACACTTCAGGGTCCAGGATAGCCACATTGTATTTGCATTGCATATATAATTTTTAACTTCCAGAAGTTTCCTAATAGCAGATTTTTCTGCTTCCTTGCTCACATGATACACTGCATTTTATTGCTCATAGTTTGTGTAAAGCTCAGGCCATTAAATATTAAGGGGCTATTACAGGAAGGATTACTAGTCCCAGGAGTTCAGAACTTGTTTTAAAGTCTGTAGTTTCCATAGTTGCCTTCAGAATTCCTTTCTTTAAAAAACTCGTTATAGGTGTAATCTCAAACAGATGCTGATTTTTCTGTGATGTGTTTTAAGAGATTGAATCCAATATGCTTTAACCACTGCTGTCCACAGCAAATTACTTTTTTCAGCCAAGGTCTGACACCATAAGTTGCCTTCCATGCCTGAAATGCAGTACAACTCCCTTAATCCTTTCCATTTTACCTCTGTGTTCCTCCCAGCTTTGGCACTCCAGCAGAGGAATGGAGGGATCCTTTATGGTACAGATTGACTGGGTGAGTTACAGGCAGGTGACTGCTCCGTGAGCCGTGTTCAGTCTGCACCCCTGCACATATTTTGCCATAAATAACTGCATTTGTGGCTGTTTGCATTGCCTCATAATGTCAGGAGTGTGCAAGTTCTCAAGTTACCCTTCCTCCTTCTCCTCACGCTCTCTCCCTTTTTCTTTCTTCATCCCTCTCTTCTATGCATGTCCATACATATCTGGCTGCCATCTTTGTTTAGATGATTAAGTTGCTGTAGACACAGTGTTTGTTTTCTTGTATTTACATTTCCTTTCTGTTTAGTTTCACACCTGGTTCAATCTATGAGTTTGTGTAATGAGTTTGTGTAACATTTTCTAGAAGGTGAGAGAGGGATGTGGAGAAATTTGCTGGGAAAAAGAACATGAAGGGTATCTTTAGAAATCTTCAACACTAGTAAACTGTAAGTTTTACTCTAAATTCCAATCACAAATTCTTGTCACTTTGCATTACATAATGTCACAGCACACAGTAAAATAGAAAAACAGGCATTACCATAGAATCATAGAATCACAGAATCATAGAATAGTTTGGGTTGGTTTGTCCACCCCCCTGCAATGAGCAGGGACATCTTCAGCTAGATCAGGTTGCTCAGAGCCCCGTCCAACCTGGCCTTGAATGTTTCCAGGGTGGCAAGCACCTCTTTGTTCATCTAGGAAATATGATAGGGTACATTTGTCCTGGGCAAGGCTTTTTGCAAGGGTGGGGCTGCAGGGGTGGCCTCTGTGAGAAGAGACCAGGAGCTGCCCCATCTGGACAGCGCTGGTCCAGCCAGCTCCCAATGGACCCACCACAGGACACAGCTGAGCCTCTCAGCTGTGCTCAGGTGCCTCTGGGAAAGCATAGTTAAGGAAGGGCAGAAAATGCCAGAGAGCAAGAAGGAGAGAACAAAAAGAGTGAGAAACACCATAGGGAAACACCAAGGTCAGAGAAGGAGGAAGACATGCTCCATGGCAGATATTCCCTGCAGCCCATGGAGAACCCATGCTGAAGCAGGTTTATCCTGAAGAACTGGAGCCCATGAAAAGGACCCATGCTAGAGCAGGAGAACAGTATGAGGAGGAAGGAGAGGCAAAGAGGCAACTGCTGTGTACTGACTGCGACCCTCCTGCGCCACTCAGGGTGGGATAGAGGAGTCAGGAGTGAAGGAATGAACGTGGGCATGGGAAAAGAGGGTGGAAGGGTGGTTTTACTGATCGTCCTTGTTTCCTACCATCTGAATGTATTTTAATTGTCAATAAAATAAATTGATTTTCCCCAAGTCAAGTCTGTTTTGCCCATGGCAACAACTGATAAGCAATCTCCCTGTCTTTATCTCACCTCACGAACTTTCTCAACCTATTTTCTCTCCCAGTCCTGCTGGGGGGGCGGGGGGTGAGCAGCTGGGTGGGAGTTTGCCTGTTAGCCAAGGCTAACCCACCACAGTGTAGTACCGTGTTATGGTGGCATGCAGAGGCCTCAATTGTCATTAGGCAAGGAATGACCCTTGACTGTAAAGATTATACAGGAGGACCACCTGGGAGCAAGACCCAGAACTCCTGTGCCACACACTTGTGAATCAGCTACACAGTCACCAGTCTTTAAGATGGTCTAACACATGTCATTGGGGAAAAGTGAAACCTTGACATAAAGAAACACGCAAGCTTAATTGGTACCCCATGCAACGAGTAATTACTGATTTACATTGCAGCTTTCAAAAAACTGGACTCCATGGAGTTTCTGTGGTGAGACACTGCAGTCAGGATAACTCTGGCAGCAATGAGCACTCACCAGTGTGTTTAAAAATCAGTACAGGAAGGGTTCCTTTCTCTTCAATATTCTCTAGTGAATAGCAGCACATCACAAGAAAATTTGACTCCAGTGAGATCATGACAATGTAAGTGAAAGCTGGATTTGGTTTGAAGAGGATTTCAGGGCTATGCAACAAGTCAAATGAGGTCTTTCTTCTGTATTGTCAACTTATTTTCAGCTGTCTTGATGTCATTAGGGAAAAAAAAAAAAGAGAACCTGAGCTGCTGAGCCCAATCCATAAACAGCAGCACTCTTCCCATGCCCATGCTGACACTCATCCTCAGGAACAGGGTTTCCTTTCCTTAACATCAAAGAGAGCCCAGTGCAGCTTTAAACAAAATCTGCTTAAAGCACCAAAGAAAGAACAGTTCATATTGGGTTTGTTTCCTTGGATTTTATGTTTTTAATTAAAAAACCAAAACCCCAAAGTCTATGCTTAAAGCTTCATTCTAAGTGTATTCTAAGTGCATGCCCTCAACAGCTGGGGATGAAAACAGTTTTCTTTTAGGGGCCACTGGGTTGCTACTTGTTTGGGAATAGCTGTGCACTCAGGAAATCTGTTCAGCCACTTTGATAATGATCTGCATTTAATCTGCTGAAAAAGAGAACACACTAAGGTACCTTATACTGCTCATCTTTCTCTTTATGACAGGCGTATCAGCATGAGCCATTGATCTTTTTGTTCAATCAGTATTTATTGTTTCAGAGACATGTTGCCTTAGGGCTGCTATATAAGTCCATTCAACTGTGTTGCATACTAATGCCCTATTTTCATCTGAGGTTGCAAGTTCATTGCACCGGGATGTTTTTCTTAACTTCTGCAGTGACAGTAAGAGCACCTATACCTCAGTTTCAATATGTAAATAATTATTCATCTGAGTAGTGATGGGTTCTGGCAAGAGGTGTTGCCTTAATTTTTCATAATAAAAAAGTAAAAAATGCTCAATGAAATATATGTAAAATCTTTTTGTTTACCCAGCTGGACTAGGCCTTTGTTAGAAATTGTTTGAAGTGGATGGATACTGATGTAATGTTGGAAAATGCATTAAACAGGGAAAAATGTTTTTCTTTTATTATAAGTCAATACCGGGAGGGAAGGAAATACAGTAAAATTTGCCTTAAGCAGTCTCTCAGGGGAACAACAAAAATTGACTGCTTAATGGACATGGCCTTCTAATAAATCTGGAGAAGAATTTATTGGATTTTTAAGGAATATTCACGGGCTGTTTGTAGACAGAGCTGTCTGATAAAGTTTGTATTTTGTGTAGGTCTTTTGTGTAACTTTATTAAGGAGAATGTTTAGTCATAAAAGAAGTCTCTCTCTTAATAATCAACACTTCGATTTAGTAATTGTTCTGTAAGAAAAAATCTTACATAGAGTGACGTGCTGAAATATGTGGTTTCCCATGTGATTAGTTACTGTTTTCTAAATATGTTTGTTATTAAACCTTCAGTATACTTTTCCCTTGAGCTGTATTTCACAGTGAGGCTACTTGAAGGGAGTACTAGGGTCTCTGCTTGTATTTTGAATAGCCAAGTGTTTTCCAAAACAGGAAGATGTTTTATTAAGCAATAGTGAGGTCAGGCGTAAAATGACAGTGGCTTCTGACTGACTGGCTTTATGTGGTTGAGTGAAACTGGACCCTATTCTTGATGAGAAGAAGATGTGGAAATTGTAACCTACACAAAAGTTTTGCTGTGGAGTATTGTCAGGAGCTATCATGCTGCACTCTATAGGATAAATGACTCAAAGATACTGAGTATTATCAATCTTCCACTGTGGATTTTGACCTGTTAATAATACGGAATATGTTTGTAAATAAAACTCTCCGTAGTTACACTGTATATGTCAGGTTCCCCCATGATGCATGGGAGGATTAAACTTCCAGAAGACCTGTGGTGCACTGATGTGACTCCAGATTTCATGGATTTAGTCAGGCAGAAAAATGCACAGAAGGTTAGTCCTTATTGATAGGAATGAAATATTTGACTAATGGCAGAATATCACTACCACCAGCAAGTTTCAGTTGAGGAATAGATCCCTGTATGCCCTGGCCATATCAGAGAGAAAATGTGCCCTGTCAAGCTTACAGTCCAGCTGTGTGATTAGAGACAAAAGGTATGAGGGGAGAATTCTTGTCAGAGATAGAGTTCCTAAAGCCCCAGCTACCTGAGCTTGTGAAGATCACAGAATCACAGAATCACCAGGTTGGAAAGGACCTTCAAGATCATCAAGTCCAACCATTAATCCAGCGCCACCATGTCCCCTAAACCATGTCCTGAAGTGCCACAGCCACACGTTTCTTGAACACTTCCAGAGATGGTGACTCCACCACCTCCCTGGGCAGCCTGTTCCAATGCCTGACCACCCTCTCAGTGAAGAAATTTTTCCTAATATCCAATCTAAACCTCCCCTGGCGCAACTTGAGGCCATTTCCTTTTGTTCTATCACTAGTTAGTTGGGAGAAGAGACCAACACCCACCTCACCACAACCTCCTTTCAGGTAGTTGTAGAGAGCGATAAGGTCTCCCCTCAGCCTCCTCTTCTCCAGACTGAACAACCCCAGTTCCCTCAGCCGTTCCCCGTAAGACTTGTGCTCCAGACCCCTCACCAGCTTCGTTGCCCTTCTCTGGACACACTCCAGCACCTCAGCATCCTTCTTGTAGTGAGGGGCCCAAAACTGATCTCTGCCTTTATTGAAAAATCAGATAACCTCTGGTCCTAGGACTCTGCTGAATCTGGCCTGTTGGCTCACCGTAGGCCTGCAAAATGATGAAGTGATAGCGACTCTGAACCACTGGCCATTTGGTCGAATTTACACCCAGTGAATCTGGGACTACATTTGTACTTAGCCTTCTGTCTAAGTACTACTTAAACTTCTATCTAGTACTGCTTAGACTATCTATCTCAGACTAGATATTCGGAAAAATTTCTTTACTCAGAGAGTGATCAAACATTGGAACAGGCTGCCCACGGAAGTGGTGGAGTCACCATCACTGGAAGTGTTCAAAAAACCTGTAGACATGGCACTTGGGGACATGGTTTAGTGGGCATGGTGGTGTTGGGTTGATGGTTGGACTTGATGATCTTAAAGGTCTTTTCCAACCTTAATGGTGCTGTGATACTTCCCCTTGCTGGTCAGCAAGGAGTGCTTTTCCACTCAGAAGGCAAATAAGGAGAGCTCAACACTGATACTTTACTAGAGTTAAATCCCATGATTTTTAAACTACGGAGGGAAGTCATTACGTTGAGACAACAAAAATGGCACTAACTAGTGTGAGAAGGTATTTTCAAAAGCTTGCCATCAGCAAAGAGTTGCCCTTTGTAAAAACAACTAAGATGTTTTTGTGCAGCTTGTTAAGCAGGGAGGTTACACCTGACAAGGGCTCAACATTTAATAAATGGGATGTTTTATCTTTAGGCTTTACACAGTTGCTGTATATCAGGGAGTACATGAAAGGAGGAAAAAGGCAGCCATTTAACAAGTGCTGACTGGGAATGGGAGGAGGTAAGAGAGAGCAAGTTGCAGGAAGTTATGGCCCAGTGTTGTTTTAGGCACTAATACAATATGTTCATTACATTGTTTTTGACTTCAATCAAGTTTTCTTGTGTGTATTTCCCTAACCTGCTTGCAAGTGTGCAGCTATAGAAAAGCCAGACTGTGAAACAGCTTGACTTTCAGAAATCAACTGTGGAAAGATTATGAAAACTGTATGTA
This sequence comes from Phaethon lepturus, assembly GCF_000687285.1. Lineage (NCBI taxonomy): Eukaryota > Metazoa > Chordata > Aves > Phaethontiformes > Phaethontidae > Phaethon > Phaethon lepturus. The sequence goes on from NW_010532744.1 coordinate 16,672, forward strand.
ATGCAAAACTCAAATAACACAAGAAAAGAACTCCTAAGAAACAGCGTGAAACCCATGGTGCCATTAAGTGCCTCTGGTGGCGACACTGGAGCTGCAACAGTTTGCCCCACAGAGGATATAGCCCAAAACTTTTAACTTGGTAATTTCCCTTTAAGGATCAGATAAACAAAAATGTCAATGACCTTGGCAACATGACCCGAGTGTCTTAGTTTCACTAGGATGAACTGTTCTTGGAAAAAATTCTCCCCTGTCTGAGTCACAACCAGGTTTTTCCTTCTGGAGTAGGAATGTGTGCTGTTCTTCTCCCTTCCCAGTCAGCAACGCAGGCAAATTCCAGCTTGCTAGTCTGGCATTTCAATTTCTGTAGGGTCTTCTCATGTTATGCCAGTGCAGAAGGTTTCACATTTTTTGTAACATTCTTTTGAAACAGAACTGCTCCAGAGCACCTTGCTAGAGTCCAGTGGCTAGACTTTGGAAAGGATGGGGTTTTGCCTTTGTTCACAAAATGGATGAAAGTAAAATCTATTCATTGTGGCAGATAACATAAAGAGAGGCCTCTAAGCAATGACTGCAGAAGTCATTATATGTACGCTTAAATATACACTGGCAGGGATATTCATGTGAGAAAAAAGATGACGACTACCATAAACATTGATTATGCTGTGAATAATAGAAGTTTTTGCCTTCTGTTGAACAAAAGAAGTAAAAATGTATGTATTGTTCAGATCAAGACGCATTTAGTAACTTTCTGCTTGTTTCTGTCTGTCTTTCTTTCCACAGGCATATAATCTCCCCTCCAGGAAAGAAATCATGCAGGCATTTCACATACTTTTGAGGTGGTGAATGCTGATGGCAGTGCCTTTAATCATTAGTGAAGCGTCCAGACCAGTCAGTGAATGGAGGACGCAGTTCTGAGGCCAGGACACAGGAGCTGTGGCTTGAACGCTCTGAAGCAGACAAGAGCTCCCTGCTCAGTGGGGTAGGAAGTACTGAGGTGGATCTGCCCCTTGGCCTGATGCTGCTTTGTTGCAGAAGCTGGTCGTGTTCACCACCAGGTCGGAATGTCCTTCTGTCCCAGTAACTGTTGATGTGTTTTGAGCAGAGTAGGTTAAGTGTGAATAGACACAGGTCCTTCCTTCTAACTTGCCTGCACCAGTGGTAGGACACTGATGTGACAAAAGCTGGTTCAAGCTTTTGCTGAAAGAATTTTTGCTGGGGTTTTACTTTGTGTCAGTCTGAAAGGATTTTTACTGGGGTTTCTGATCTCTTAGTCTGACCTTCAGTAACACCATTTTCCCCAGAACAAAGGAACCATACGCTGGCATGAGCCTATTCTGCATTACAGCACTTTGAAATAGCTCTTAGCAGCAGTACACCAGCCAAAAATAATTACGGTGAATTCTCCATTATCTGACAGAAAGAAACAAGCATTTTCCCAATAGTAGAAAAACATGGATGATGCAAGTACTGGGAGCAGTCACCGAACCAGTTCCCGTAAGACTGGCCAGACCTGAAAGTATCTCTGCACTGCACCCCCCTGACACTCCAAACTGGAAGAGGAGTTACTCATTCAGACACAGCGCCCGACCTGATCTGACTCTCTGAGTACACCACGTTGCAACAGAGCTAACAATCTTTCTAGGAATCCAGAGTGCTCTGCAGCGTAGTAGGAGCCAGATCATGCATGACATGGCATGAACACAAGTGCATAAAATCTGCTGGTCTGGTGCTGGCAAAGAGGAGCTCCTTAGATGCACCTCCAGAGGGTTCCACAGTACTGGTTCGGTGTGCATGGTGCAGAGGCAACAGGTCTGGCTCTCCACTGGGATATTCCCAGTCCAAGCCTGTGCTATACTCTGTAAAAACTGCCACATTACTCCTGCATTCTACACCCAAGGAGCCTGGATAGGTTGTTGCAGAGCCAGATGCACTGTCTCATCTTCTGTGGCACGGTGAATCAGCAGTACAGATCCACTACTCACAAATAGCGAAGTGAGGAATATATGGAGAAATGTGTTATGCTAATGCCACTCGGTTTCTTGATGCTTGCTGTCTTGCCACCTGCAGGGAGGATAACGGGAGTCAAACAGCACTGTGCTGTCCATGAAACCTTGATACAATGCTGTTGCTCACCTTTTACAACATCCTCAAGCATCTTGAAGGCAAAGCTGCAAGAGTCTGCCACTGGCAATCCATGCTGAAAGAGAAGCAGCAGAGAGGATGGTGGGAAGTGAGAAGGAAAAAATAGATGTGAAAGAAAGATAAAAGTAATCTAGCTTGAGTGTATATCCAGAAGTGCCAAACTTATACACTGTCTTTAGCAGTCAAAGAATTTCCATGTTTTATTAATAGAGTCAAAACTTTTCATCATGGTATTGTACTTACAGTATAACTGATGCCAAGCCAGTAAGAACACAAGCCGCATTCTCACCTCTAAAAAAATATCGAAGCTGAAAATGCAAATGAGTCACAGTCTTTTTACAGTTGGCAGCTACCTATTCGGTGGTTGTTAGTACTTTTGTTCTTTCTAACACAAGCAACCTCAAGACGAAGTACCAGTAATGAGTAACAATGAAGTCTGAGCTACACTGCAAGTTTCCTTAATAACACAATAAAAAATCCCAACAAAACAACAAATACAGTATTTGCCATTACAAAATTTATAAAAGAAACCACAGAGATATGATTTGTAAAATTTTCAGCTGGACTTCCAAACAATGTAGAGTAAATTTTTCAAAATTATTTGACCATGCAACATTCTTTAAAAATAACCTCATATGCCCTGTTTAATCTTCATTGACAACATTCAAATCACAGTGCACAGTGAAGCTAAAGTGAAATGGCTCAGCAAACAACTCATATTCTCAGTTCTCATCAAACGATAGGGTTGGGTATAGTCTTGCATTTTTCCTGAATATATGTCATTTAAACAGTACGTTTCATTTAGAGACAGCATCTCCCTTTTCCTTTCTGAAGCAGGTAACAAAAATTCCACTCTTCTAACGGCTTACAGAAATTCCTCTTTAATTCCTCTTTAATTCTGGTAACATCCAAAAGTACTGTTCATATGCAGTCAGAAGCAGAGCATAGAACTCTGACATAGAAGTAAGGATGAGTAAAACTACAAGGACATAAACGTTGTGTCCTTACAGCTTAGGAACAATTCAACAAAAGGCAACTATAAATTCCTGCCTGGAGTGTCTAGATAATACTACAGGTACCTGCAGCCAAATCCAGAAAAAAAGGCAGAGCAATCAAACACAATACCCAAACTGCCTGCAAAATGAAGTGAAATACTGTTCTAAATCCTTTATTTTTTGTTATTAATATTACTGTTTGTGTCTCCCTCCTGCAGCTCTTGGCAAACACTGAACGTAAAATATTTGGCAAAACAGTTGGTTCTTCCCACCTCATCTGTGCCTTTTCTTAACCCCCCAAATTATTAAGCATTGTGGTACTCGCTGAAATCCTGTTTACTAACGCTGCTTTGTTACGTGGGTATTTTCAAGTTTTTAAAGGAACTTTTTGTTCCTACAGAGTGAAGCCTCCTCATGTCATGCTGCAGCCAAGTTAGCCAAGGTGCTGATAGCCCCCTGCAGTGAAGGAACATGAGGAGAGAGAAAAACTGGGGGAAACAGAGCAGTCTTTTCAACCGTCAACATTTATTTAAATGTAATCATGAAATTTGGCAGTTCCTTGGGCCATGTGGTGTCTGCCCATTCTGCAGGGTGGGGCTGGAATTACTGCTGGCATGAATTTGTTTGGCCTCTTATTTTCATAACCCTTCAGAGCCACACAAAGGGAAAACAAGAGGCCACATAAGTACATTCGAGGGCTAAATGTTTGTCTGGCATGCTTGCATCATACAGGACTTGGAAGGGCTGAGGAAATCCTCTGAGCTTAGGGAATGTGAAGTGAACTGCTTAGTTTAATATGCAGACAGAGGGCTGAGGAGGATACAGGAAGGGAAAATACTCATGCAGGTACTGAGAGGAGTCAATATGTGGGGATCAACTTCAGAGGAGAAAATGGGTAAAAGATTATCTTTGTTGTCTTCCATTATTACAGCTTTAAATCCACTTATATCAAGAAGATTAATGGGGTTCTTTGTACCATGAGGCTTCCCCTCCTACCAGAAAGGGATGTGCCCCTTCACTTCATCCAGCGCTCTGATTTTCAGAACCCTTTTCTGGCCACTTTTATTCCCCTGCAGACCCTCTGGTTTCGCCTGTAGTATCTTGGCCCTTACTTGCTCAGAGACCTTGTTGTACAGCCCTCACCTCATTGCTTTGCAACTCCCCTCCTCGTGCTCAGCCAGATGTGTCACATTCCCCACTTCTGATCAGGCTGTGAGAAAGAGGGGTGCAGCTGCTACTCCTGTTTCTCAGCAGGCAGGAAGGATGACTGAAGCAGGTGATGCCAGTTGGAAATGGCTCACGTGCTACGTCTTCACCTCCTCTTCTTCTCTCCAGCAGCAGAAAGTGAGTACACAATCATGAGAAGGATGGAAAACTCTAGAGAACTTGTCGTCCATGGGTGGTATACAGAGAGGCTGAGAGAAATCTAGAAGATGACTGAGAGGAAGTAGCAGAAATCCTGAAGGAGAACCAGAAGTGTTTTTTGCATGGGCGAATTAGGAGTTCAACGCTGTTCTTCCAGTTATGGGTTACTCACGTATATTGAATAGTAAATGGATATGTGCCTGAAGAAAACAGGCATCTAGAAGAGTATCCCTGGCAAAGATGTAAGTGTAGATGTTTGGGAACAGGAGCTTATGGCTGAAATAGATGAGTGGCTGAGAAAGGAGAGAGAAAATGCTCAAATGGTACAGCTGGGCAATGAAGGCAAAAGGGAGACCATGCTGAAAAGTTAAATGAGAGGGAAAGCAAACTGGGGGAAAAGAGACAAGAGGATGAAGAAGGATGTTGGCACTGGCAGGTTTGCCACAGGAGAAGAAAACATTACAAAAGTGATTAGGAGGATATGGAGTATAAATGGAAAGTGAAAAAGTAAGTGACAAGGTAAGATTACAAAATGGAAAAGGAAAGAAGAGGCAGACAGAAGGGAGATAGTGACCGATGTGACAGATGCTTACACTTATTATTAATACAAAGGGACTGCTGATCTTGCAAAGTGTCCACTTTCTTCTTCTCAGAATAAGATTTTGCTTGGTCTCTTTCAGAATATAAATCCATGTACTCAGGAAAGGCCTCTGCGGATGTTTTACATGTTTGGCATATGTTTACTCCAATGCCTTGACAGACCCATCTGAAGACTGGAGAATCTCTGACTTTCTTCACTGCTTGGTTGAGTGCAGAGAGATTTTAGATCCCATGTCACATTTATAATATGCAGCTGTTGTTTTAGTGACATCTTGGCTTAGAAGTATGGGATAAAAACTGGTCTAAGTGCAGTTCTTGTCTTTTTTGGCTGTAATTAAATTCTGGATCTTGCTTAAGAGGGATTTTTAAGGAAGAACTGGAAATCAGGCCTTTCTGCTGGCATTATTCCTGGCATATTCAATTTCCAAAGCAGTTAATGGATGGAAAAAGGCAAAGGATAGGGAATCACTTGTAGCTGTTCTACTTGGAGACCCA
>NW_010532744.1:22283-51081 GCF_000687285.1 Phaethon lepturus
GGGGGGCGGGTAATGTTAAGAAATTGGAAGCGAGAGGCTGGTAGGTAAAAAAAAATCTTTAACTTGTAACTGCAAATAGAAATGGTAGTTAAGTCACTGAGGCTTAAATCCCTGTGGGGACCACTTAGGAAGAATTACATGACTGATAGATTTTAGAGCCAGAAGGGATCAACAGATTGTTAGTTTGACCTACTGTGTAACATGGGACATAGTATTTCATCCAGCTAATTTTGCAGCTAGTCTAAAGCTTGTCTTTCCTAAAGTCAGGTGGACTTGATTTGGAGATTTGAGGGGATGAAGAACTCAATGCATCAGTTAGTAGTTTGTCCTCTGGTAGTTTATTCCTTGTTGTTTTAAATCTGTTGGGTTTATATTTAACTCCACTTTATACAGCTTCAGCTTCTTTTGTGTTGTTGTTTTGTTAAGTTTTTTCTACTTTATTGGAGGCCTTCATTACCTAATTTTCTTGATGTGAAAGTTGCTTATGAAGTAAAGGGTGTATGCTAGGTACGACAGATGTATGAAAGAAAGGACATCCTCTGTCCAGACTGCAGTAATATGAGTGACTGGAAGGGTAAACATCTGTTCTCAAGAAAATTGCTTCCTTCTAAAGCGTACTGTGCATCGCTGGGCTCCCCTGCAGCTGGTGTGTTGCTGCTCCAGTGTTGATCTTGGTGTTGATGCTAGCAGGCGAGGCGCACGGGCTCATTGACGGCTCTGCAGTACAATAGCAGGGTAGATGAGTCAAGGTGATTCCAGCTCTTGGGACAATTTTTGGCAACGCTGGCTGCCTATGTGGGATGTAACGAGAGGCGAGAGACAGCGAAATGGAAGGCTGCATGAGACTGCAATGAGTCAGCCACTCCGAGGGGGATGGAAGAAATGTATAGTCTGTATAGAGGAGCATTGGTCTGCCCTGAGCTGGAGGCGAGGAGTTCGGATTTCTGCAAATCCAATTCATCTGATGTTCTTGGCAGTCAGGGGAGGAAACTCGCAGCAGAGCGCTCTGGTGTGTGAGGAGTGATGACTCTCAGGCTGCCTTCTGGGGAGGCAGGCCAGTAAACGTGGTTACCATGTACTGCAACAACAGTCCTGAAGAGGGAGCGTAAACTAATAGTAGTATCCAAGGCAATATAAATTGCCTCCTTTGTGAGGGAGTGAGCCGTGTATGACTAAAGGCTAAAGCACTGCACAACCATTCACAGGAAAAATTTACATATAGATGTCTCTCACAACTAATGATTTTACCCTTTTTTTCCAAGAGAGAGAAATTCAATGCATTAATTAAAATTCTTCTTCATGTAAGATTTTTTCCAAGAAGTTAATAATCTCACAATCTTCATGCTGCAATTTATTCTTCTGTTGCTTCTTCTAAATACTGGGTTTGTTCTTTTTCCTGTCCAAAGACGAGGATTCTTTCCACCCCCTTATTACGTTTTGGAGTTTGAACATTCAGTCTGAGAATTTCTCTTGTTAATGGTACTAATTCGGAAGATTTGACATTTCTCCTACCAATCTCTGTTACTGAGAAGTATTATCAGAGGTAATACAGGAGCATAATTGTGAGGTAATAGAGTTTTTTTGGAAAAAAAAGCACTAGGTATTTTCAGGTGGTCACATAGTGAAATGTCATTAACACTGTGTAATTTGCTTGGAGTAGTCCAGCCTTGGAATGTGTGGCAGTATTTCACTGCGTGAAAAATTATTGTTGCTTCAGCTGCAGCCATATCCATCTCCCTGGGAAGACTTCCAGCTTCAAAGGGAAATCTGGTTGTACATGTTTGAACTGTGCTTTTCAGCTGCAACATAATCTTTTCTGTCTTCCGGCTGTCCATTAGAAATGGTAATGAAAACATGGCATAAGGTCCTTTCAGCCTCCATGTAACCTTTCTCTTTCTCGGGAGACAAAAGTTTCTCAACCCAGAGGGTAATTCAGTTACTGACATCCTTTCAGATGCTTTGTAGGTATGCTTTGTTGGAGTGTCTGCATGCTAATCTGTAGAGTAAAGCAAAAGGATGGCACCTACCAGGGCAATGTCAAAAAATAAATACAATGGTCTCCTAACTAATGCCTTCCCAATAACGGAATCATATTAAACATAGACTGATTTCATGGGATAAATGGTCAAGTTCTTAAGTCGTCAGTTACCAAAACATGTTGTCATAAGAAAGCCTTCAGTGAACCCAACATTACTGTTTAACACATAGGAGAAAGAAACATTGGTAATGGGAAAACCATATAACAAACATTTCTGAACTTTCAGAAAAGCAAGCTAGAAAGTAAAAATAATGTATAATGAAATGGACTTCCCTCATTTATTTTCTCTCCGTGAGCAAATGAGCTATAATAAACAGTAAAAATAAAGAAGTCCTGGCAATTGACAGCCTCTAACCTTCACCCCATCCAAGCTGCTTTTTAGGGCATTTTTCATACTCTTGGTTTGTTTATTGTTCCTCCACTGCTTCCAAGTTGACCTTCAGATAGGATCCCACCCAGAGATTTGCAGGAAGCAAAATAGGGCAACAGAAGAAAAAGAGTTATTAGCTGGAATTGTGGTTACAAAAATATGTGCAAATTATATCAGGGCTGTCCCTGTCTTGCTCAGATACAAATATTTTTATTGATGTTTGTCTCAGAACCTCTTGGGAAATTTTCAGTCACATTGATATCCTATGATAACTTTGTGTATTATTTCTTGTATTTTCTCATGGCTTCTCTGTGACCCTTCCTGTTGTTCCAGGATGCCCTGCTTAGAAAATATTAAGGCCATCATCATTATTATTGATTAATTAATAAGGAAAAATTAAAAAGTAGACTATATTCTTCTCCATATAAATTCTCCTTAATTTAAATTCTCCCATACATGAAATGGAAATGACTTCATAGAAGAACACTTGTTCTACGGAGTATTTTGTCCATTATGTGATTTAGACTGGCTTAAAGAAGATACGCAATGGGAAGCAATTCAATTCTGCTGTTTTAATTCTTGTGTGTTTTCTTCATATTTTATCTAGTCAGCAAGGGTTGATGATGGAGTACTGAAAAGATACAAACCAAAAGAGATTAAAGGCAATTCTGTACCATGCAATTTAAAGTAGCACAGAGAGAGATCTGTACCAGTTAGCTGCAGTAAACCACATGTATGGCATATGCAATATAGTGAACATTTTTCAGGGTTGTCCATTTTTGTTTTTCAAATATCTAAACATCTGTGCACATATAAGCATACATACATACATACACGAAATGCCAACCAGGAATTTAGCTGGAACAGTGTCACCAATTTTTAATATATTGTTGGTATTAATGGGTTTATGTAAAAATCTACCATGATTTAGATCCACAGTAACTTATTCAAAGATTAGTCTATTTTATTGACTGTTTTTGTAACATAAAATATATTCCATCACCTTGATGAGAACTTTTCTAAGGAATGGAGCGGGGGGCTTTCAAATTGGAGTTGAAATATTGTTCAGTTTCTTCCGTATTTCTAATGATCTGAAGGCACTTTTGTTTTTTCAAAGGAAAAAAATGGTAAGGGTTTTTTTCCCTAATAATCTTGCACTATGAGTACTTCCCATGCCATTTCCAGACTTTTGCACTGATATCTGGGACAGCTCATGTGGAAACAACATCTGTCTACCACTAACATGGGTTCCACTTAAAATCTTACAATGGTGACAAATATTTTTGTATTTTCTGAAGATATATTGGTGAATGTAAGTGCCTACAAAATGCAAGCATAGATTTATTTCTTTTTATAACTTTCTGTTAGACCTAGGAAGCAAAGGGTGACTTTAATCTTAGTACTTCCTGGATTTTGGCTCTGTAACTGCAGTTATTATTCTTTAGTATTTATTTTCCTGTCTATCACAGGTAGTCATCACCGTTTCGTATACCTCAAATAACTTGAAGGTAACAGTTTTGGGTGACAGAATCAGTGCTGAAGGTGAAATAAGTTTTTTATTTATTTTTCCTGGCATCAAAGCATCCTGCAAATACTGCTAAAAAGCCAGTCTGCATCTAAATTGCATTAGAAGGCGGGAGCTTTGTGTCAGGCTGGCAATAAATTTTGTGCAGTACAAACCCTTGTTTAACCCCTAAGGCTAGGTGAAGGTTAAATGCCATTTGCTTGTAATCCAAGTGTTATTCATTTGAAAAACCTTTTGCCTTATATAGCAGAAAGTTGAATTAATTGTTTGGCATACTGGTACCGCAGTGTCAGAAGACCTGGCCTGTGATCACTTTTCTCCTATACACACTGGTGTTTTGCAATGCAACTCATTCAGATCAGACAAGCCAGTTTTACTTCCCTGAAAGCCTTTTGTCGTTTTCCTTTTTGTGTCTCAGGCTTGGGAATTAACATGATTCAGAGAACTTGATAACTGCCAGGGGAGATGGTCAAAGAATGCGGTGTTGTAAAAAACCCATTTGACGGGTTTAATTCATGTCTGCCTTAGCAGCATACCTACCACACCAAAAATTTCAGTGTGAAACAGATACTAGAATTTGTTTGCAGTAGATCTCTGTTGCTTAGTAGAATACAAGGCGTTGCTCTTGCCAAGTCTCTAAGCAAATGATGCCTGTTGTGCGTTTTAAGGTTATCGGTAACTGACAGCTGAAGTTTATTGTGCAGGAAGGGGCAGAATGGAAGAAGCACTGTGGGCTTGCACTTTTGGCACTGCCAGCACAGCGCACTTGCCATGGGAATGTTTGAACCAGTGGTGTCTTCTTGTAGAAATTACTTATCATTGTTTCTGTAGAATGAATTTGCATTGAAAATATGAAGCTTGGAAAAGTTAAGTTTGGAAAAATGTTGAAACATCTGGCCAAAGCCTGTGAAGTTTTGAATGAGTGCCTGTGTGGGAGATGGAATTAGGGCTCCTTATGCTCTTCTCTGTTGCCTGGGCTTCCCAACGAAGCCATTTGTACCTTTTCACCTCCTCAAGAAGGGAAAGGGTTTGAGAGAGAAGACCCTGCCCATGGATGCAGAGCCTGACTGGGGACCCTTCCCATGGAACAACTTGCAGGTGGGCAAGTTGATCAAATAGGCTTCCCCACACACACACTTCTGCAGCTTGCCCGGCAGGAAAAGACAGGTTTTGCCCCCAAACTGGTCAGTCGAGGAGCTCCCCGTGTCCTTCCAAAACAGCCAGGACCAGCGGTGACAGCGACCCGAGAGCCAGTGCCCCGGGGGGGTGGGCGGGGCTGCCCGTTCTGCCTGCTCCCTGCCCAATAGGGGCTCCTCCCTCCTCTCTCTGACCGCACAATGGCGTCAGCCAATCGGCGCCCGGGCAGCCGGCAGGACATTTGCCTGTGTTGACGCGTCGCCGTGACAACCCTGGGGCGCGGGAGCCGAGGGCTGCCGTTGCCGTGGGCTGGTCCTAACTTTGCTCTTCAATTCTTTTCCTCCATAAAGGGCAAAGTGGACCAAAAGGCAACATCAGAGAAGCCCAGATCTTGTGAAAATTATGAATTTTTGAGCCACTCGTTGGAGCGAAGGTAACGTTTAGGAAAACATTAATAATGTGATGCCTTGTACTGTCTCTTGATCGTTGAACCTGAACGTGGACTCTTTTAGGGCAGGAAGGTGGAGAAGCAGTTGAGTGAGGAGACATTGTGGTTTTCCTTCAGTCCTGAAGTCCAAGCAACTCTACTGTCTAGCCAACAGGCACAGGCAGTTGGGATCCTCTGAGCTCACATGCCAGTTTTTCTGTTTTTCACCTGATTTCCTTGTGAAACTCAGGCGATGGTACCGACAACATGCCTGGTCTGAACCTCAGTAAGCCAAGGATTAAACAATGCAGTCCTGTATCCTGTCCTCATCCCACTGCATCAGTGCTTGGCACCAAAGTACCGATGGCCAGATTCCTGCAGAGCTTGGGGCCCAGTTATAAATAAGCAAAAAAGTCAATGAGTGAAGATTTGGGAGACTTTATCCCCTCAGACCAGCTACCTGGTAATAAATGGGTGTGTGATAGTGCTTACTGCAAGGGTAATGCATTTGTTCTCTGGAACTCGTTTCTACAGTTATTTGCCTGGCAAAAACAGTGTGTGAGTAAACAGCTTTTACATGGTCAGATGTTCTGATTTCCTAATTCCCCCCTTCGCTTTTCTTGGGAAGTGGACTGAGTTCATTTATGTGTGTGTTTTAAAGGGCAGGAGAATACAGCTGGAATCATCATGGGCAACAATTTAGGTATGGAAAGCCAGAAATGTTACTCTGTGTAGAAGCTAACCCTACCTGGCACATAATTACTGATCGTCCCATATAACAGAAATTACCTCTTTCAGTTCCATTCCTGGAAAGTATGTGGTGCTCAACAGTAATGAGAGGGTTTACTGTAAAAGCCAGAATATTTTTTTTCTGGCTTGGAAGGCACAAGTGAAACAGAAAACTTTACTGACGTTTCCAAGTGGTTTATCTTAAAGCTGATTACAAAATTTCTTTTTAAGATACTCTCAGTGAATGGATTGCTTACGTTATAAATTAACACTACTGACTTTTGAAAAATTTTAAAATATGAAAAATTACAAATTTATCATCTTTTAAAATTTACTTTTTTATTTTCTAAATTCCCTAGGACATTGATCTACAATAGGATGCACTGGTTTCTAACCAGGTGAAATTACAGTTACACAGTAAAGAGCTCAGACATATGTGGGTTTTTACATGTCTCTTCATTTAACCCACATTATCTGGGGATATTTAGGCTTCTATTCCATACGTATTTCTATTGGCTCGTAGAATTTAATAATATTCTGTTAACTCAAGAATTATAAAACAGGATACGAACAGATACATAGATAACATCTTCAAATATAAAGTGAAAAAAAGGCCACCATTAAACATAACCAATTACAGAATCACCAGGGCCCAGTCGTGCCATGTAAGACTTGATGAAGTTTATTAGCCATGTCCTCTCACAGCAATATAAATTAGTGTTGATCTAATCTGGAGGAGAAAAACAATAATGTAAAAGAATGGTGGTTTTAAGATTTATTACCAACAAGAACCTTAAAAATGAGTGTTCTCCTACCAGTAGCCATCACCAGCCTTGTGCTATAATGGCCACAAGTCTCATGCTCGATGTGATGAGTGTTTTGATAGTTCTCCTAGCCTACTGTTTTCCATAGCAGAGGTTTAGTAGGTGGCCATTTCATTTTTGTGTCACTACCTCATGAATGTTCTGCAAGGTATTAGGATGTGCTGTACTGTTCATGCAAGATATAATGATAAGTATGTAATAACTTCTTGTTAGGATTACCAACATTTCACAAAAGAAATGGCATGTCCAAAGTTTTGTTGTTCTAGCCATTTTACACTCCAGATCATTTCATGTGCTCGTCTAGATTCCCTCTGTTGGTCCTCTGTTATTGTGGCTCATCATTTAGTTTTCATATTACTTTTAATAGCTGATGTATTTTAATGATCATAGGAATTGCCATGGTAATCAGATTATCTAGCCGAATATTCTGTTCATAACAGAAGTACCCAAAACCTTAGTTACGGAGTCACTTGTCAGCAGGAGCACTTTCTTTCTGTTGAAAACTTATTAAGGTTTATTTACACTGTAAAAGATGAGAACATTTACCCTTTCTGATTATTTTATCCTGCATAATGTCACTGTGTTAATGCAGATTATTGACAAAAGTGTCCTTCCTGCACTGAATTACTCTGCACTTCTAGTGACAGGCTCACATACATTGTCATCCTCCTGATTTCCACTGACTTGTGTCAGTTTATACAAGCTGACATGCCTGACTTCTGTTTTTGTATCAAACTGATTCATAACCAATTAAACATTTATCCATCCACCTATTTTTTCCCGCTAAAAGATCGCCCTACCTTCTTGAAAGTATTGCACAAATTACACGCTCACCGTCGAAATCACAGGGAATCACTCAGATTCTGCACACATCTGTCCCAGAAATGGAAATGCTGAACAAAGACACCTGACCTATGAAGTACATGCAGCTCACTTTGGGCTGTGTAAACTTACTTGCTTCAATATCTGCTTGCTCTCACAGTCTTGTGAACACACCCAGGGTATGTTCGTAACAGGGTAAACACATCCAGTCTATTCATTATTTGATGCATATCTGATATGCCCTCTATGATTTGCATAGTGTTAAATATCACAGATCTACTGCAGTAACTGATGATGATGAAGAATGTGATGCATAGTATCCCCAGTGTCAGCCAAATTGGGACCTATTTCTACGCTGATTTTTGCACAAGAGTAAGTGTGGAGTCAGGGTAATGTTATTAATTTAAAATACGAGATAAATGTGTTAAATAATTGTATGTGACAAAACTAAGGTAATCTTCACCCTGATAAGTTGTAATGCATCACTAAGTAAAATAGGAAAAGAGAGAACCTTTTTTGTAGAGAGTAAAGGGTATCTGAGAGAGAATGGCATTACTGGAGCAGGTCCAGAATTTTGAATTTTTAGGTTCTGATAAATTACACTTTTTCAACTAAAAATGTTTCACTTTTTCCATATTTTTTAAATAGTAGAATTTATAATTCCTTCATATAAGGTTATGATTTCAATCAAATCGAAGGAAATACTTTTTATGTTTAGGCAGAGGAGGACTTAGTAAGATGGAAGAACTGCTGGGTGACTAGAACTAGTCTCCAGCTTTCTCTCGCAACACTGTCATAAATTTAAGTCAAATAGAGTTAATTAAATAAAATAAACTTAGTTACTGCATAATTATATGCATGTGTGTGTTTTAAGGGGCAGAAGAATACAATTGTATTCAATTGTATGTACTCAAATGCCAAGTATACAATGACTGCTATTGACATCAGTGAATGTTGGATTGCCCCATATAGTTCTAGGTAGGAAGAGAATCAGATCCAAAGAAAGACGTGGGCATTTTAATAGGTCAGAGAAAAATTACAGAAACATTTGACAAGATTGATTGTGTCATCACAGCAAACATCTTAAATGGTTCTTTATCAGAATCATATAGAAACCTCAGGGTTATATATTTTCCTTCTCTTACATTCTCGTGAACCTTTGCACACACGTACATACACACGTACACACACACAGACACACATGATTTCTCTCTTATTCTTGTGTAACTGATACAGGTACATCTCTGAAGAAAGTTTTAGTTTGGTCTAACCAACACTTTAAACATGGTAAAAAAGTTTGTTAGAAAATTCCCAGACAGTTCTAGCCCATTTGTATACATCAGAAAACAACGGCTTTTTAACCTGTTACATTTGGTTTTGCGTATTCTTGCCTTGTCCTCTTAGCTGGCTGCATCTATGTTTAATGAAGGCGTAACCACCAGCCTCTGGGATGCAGATGGTATGCGGGAAAGGGTACTGCTATACGTGCAGCTCATCTTCTGATGGAACAAGCTTCATACTTGGATGTTTCTCAGTGTGCATTACTCATAAGACATTTAATCCAGGCTGCTATGATGTTAGATTTTACAGACTTACAAATTCTTGAAGCTGCCAGAAGTGGGGGTACTTGCCAATACTTGTGTGTTCAGAGACTGCAAATCATTTCTTGAGATAGGAGGATGCATAAAAACATGGGTTGTGCTCAGTGATGACAAGATAAACCATCCTGACGTAGAAAACTATGGATTTCCTACATCTCAGTGATCTTTGTATAAGTTTAATCAAATAATAGATTATTCTTTCACATGACCAGAGGAAAAGATTAGTCTCTAGGACTAATCAAAGGAGACTCCTCAGGCCAGGAACTGTCGAGAAGATGCAGTGCTGAGCTGGAAAAATGTGAGGGTTTTAATGTGTGGTTAATTTGCTAAAAATATTGTTGGAAACGTAAGAATGTTTTTTCATTTTATTTTGCAGTGAAAAACAAATCCAACAGTAAGATACTACAAACTACCCAATATTTTTGTCCAACTTATGTTTGAATGCTTTGTCTTAGCAGATTGCTAACATGATTTATAATTGAGCAGTACAAAATAACATTTAGCACAAGAAAAAATACAGCTTAAAATGTTGGTTTAATTTCATTTGCTTTCCCTTAAATAATAATGGGAAGCCTCACAGAAAACATTTTATTTGGAAAGAGCCTGAAGCAAGGCTTTTTGGCACTCAACACAGGATGCCAGTTTGGTCCTTTCTGACACCTCTTTTATATGTAAATATAACGAAAACCCAGTAAAAGGGAGAAGAAAGACTTACCTTTGCCTTGACTGTAAAGTTAGGGATCAGCCTTAGAAGATCCTGTGACCAGACTGATTTAGTGTTGGGGTGCTAGAAAATCTAGATTAATTTCCTTCTCTCTCTAACTTGCTGTGTTATGCTTAGTGGGTCACTTAATCTCTTTCTTTCTGTGCCTTTTGTCCTCTTACACTGAGTTGTTCTCCTTTGTCTTTTTACACAGTCCAGCCCAGACTGAGAAATCAGGATTTCTGGGTACAATTGTAGCGCAAGAAGTTGTTGCTTCTTGCTTCTCATTTAAAGCTATTTGAGACATTTGTAATTTATGTAACAGTAAAGTTAGGTATTACAGTTGAAATGACTTTTCTTTTAGAATACTTGTGAATTTAGTTCAATTTACATGAGTCACCTTTATTAAATAACCCACAATAACAACACCTGTGATATCACAAACAGAAAGCTTACGATTTCAAGCACTGAGTAATGGACAGGCAGGATAAGTATGCAACGTTGAGTGTACTACTGAAGACAAACAAAGGGAAAACTTCTCAGAGTAAAGTGGGGGTTTGCATAAATAAGGGCTTACACAACCAGGAACTCTTGTATCTGAGATACTGGATTAACCAGTATCTTTTTGCAAGATAAACTTAGTTTATTATTTTCTGTCACTGACAGCCTAATCTGTAGCTGGGCTTCACCCAGGCTGTTGTATTTGGGTGATGATGTTCCAACATTTTGGAACCATATGTTTCCTCCTTCATTTAATGTATCTCTGTGGCCTGTCATACGCTTCCTCAGGCAGAGCAACCCATGCTGGCATTCTCATAACTCTGTTATGCAAGTCCTGATTTTGTAAGCACTCTCCAATTACAGATGACCTCTCCAAAGAGCCTCCTGTATGTAAGCCACTGCCACCTCAAGCAACTACTTCACATAAATCCTTTTCATAACTTTATCAAGCACTATTTTAAAAATAGTAAAGGAATCAGCTGTTGCCACTATTTGTTTTGCTTGTTTATGGTCCTCCCTCCTAAATCCAGATGTGAACATTGTCTCTGCCTTTAGAGGGAGTCAAGCATGCCTAAGGGGCATTTTCTTGAGATGCGTAAGCTTGAAATCTCCGTGTCCCTTGTTTTAGCTCTGTGTTTATCTGGTGCAAGGATTTATCTTATCCCTTTCTGTGCTGGCAGATGGGAACAGTGACAATAAACCAGCCATATAGTTTAAATGGAGTTAGCAGTCTGGTGCAGCTGCACATGGAGAGGCTGTGATATCAGTCAGCATTCATAAACTGTGCATAAACAGATTCTCCAAACTGTCACAACTGTTCCTGTGTTTTGTCCACTGGATAAGCACGGTTGTGTCCTGGCAGCAGGAGGCTTCATGCAATGTGTTCTTCCACAAGGTAAACTCTGTCTTTTTCAGCTGGGAGGTCTCCATGTGGAATTCTAGCTAAGTCAAAAGCAGTAGTGTTGAGGATTCATTGGAAACAGCCAATTTAATCCCCCGGTTAGTGCAAGTATGTTTTGTTCAATTCGGTCAGGGAATCCAGGCTTATAAAATGACCTTATAATGGGTTTTGAGGTATTGTTTACATGGGAGAATCAAGAGAGATGAAAAACAGAGAGGGTCATTCTTCAGAAACAGGCTGCATACAGGAAATAGGAAACGTATGTGTCAACTTTGCTTCCAAGTTCCAACACTGACATGAAAGAAGACATAAAGAAGGCCATTTCAGGGAATAAGTTTCCACTTGCCTGTATAGGTTGAATCACACATAACAGCTAAGGGAAGGCAGCATTACTGAAGCATGGATAACAATGTTTTTGTTGCAATTTCTAGTTAGGATAAGCTTAAAAACAGAGTGCAAGGGTTCCAGTTCCCTCTTCAGGACAAGAAGATAAGAGATGTACTGAACTATTTGCACTCTTGTCATTCTGTTCTGTTTTGGGTAAAGTGAAGCTCTCAGCCTGATGCTGAACTAGCCGCAGTATTTCACTTGCTTTTAATTAAATTGAACTCATCCATTAGTTGCAACTATCCTGTCACTGCAGTTCATGAGATGATTGTTTTTTAAGTACTGCACTCAGTGGAACTGCAGAGGAGAGGAATGTTTTCCCACAGCTATATGTAATGATCAACCATACCTTCCCACTTTATTTAATAAACATGTTGCAACATTTTTAAAAGAAAAAATGAAGGTTTGTGTTTTGAAAAGAACTGTTAAAACCCAATCCTTATTTACTTCCACATCTTTACTACTGAGCTTGAGAAAAATGATTTAAACTGCTCATATGGCTTTTCATTTCATACTGAATTTATAGGAAGTTTCCAAATAATAACAGTCAACTTGGCAGGAATAAATGTAGACCAAATGGTGTAATCCCCACAAGGAAGCATAATTCTCTTATGAAGTATTTACAATAGCAACCTTGGAAATCCAACAATAGGTTATATTGTTAATAGGTTGTTTATAGCATCTTTTATTGACTGATTCATTCTTAATGGTAACAGATTTAGTCACCTAACATTCTTCATGTGGCAGGCAGTCTCTGATGTCCAGTGTTGCTTTAAGAATCCTCTCAGGTAGTGGAAAGTATCGTTCTGACATAAACCAATAAATAGGACAAAAATAGGACATTGCAAAGTTCAGAATTTCCCTGAGATGTAGTCGAACTTTCTGATGCTCCCTTCCTGTAACCCTCCAATAACCCTTATCTCCCCTGCCTTCATGACCCTTTAATGTTTCCCTGGCTCTCCATTCCCTTCATCCTCCTAAAGAGCTTGGCTACTTCCCAACTTGGATTCATCCAACAGACCACCCTCCTTGGAAACTCTCCCAGTCTTTGAAAGAGCCTTGAGGTAGAGTAGCCTCAATGCTAGTTTGCAAATTTAAATTTCACGTACTGTTGAACCATTCATCTAACTAAATCACATGCATAACCTGGACAAAACTCGCAAACTCCTGCAGTGGCAAGTTGTGGTACAAAGCGATCAGCCTTCTATAAAGTTAAGGTCAGAACGTTTAGGCCTTCTAAAAGGAAAACAAGGGAAAGGCTTTGGGATTTGTCATGCAAATAGCTTTTGTAATACTTTCTACACAGCAAAGCTTTTTGCATTAACAGAACATCGCTGGTGAGGGCAAAAATTATTTCTTTAAAATGGGATAGCACTAGTTTGAAGTCAGCCAGCTGCCCAAGTATTATTAATTTTTACTGTCCAAACTGCTGGTAACCTTTGTTTCTTTGTTAGTTTGTAGTACTCTTTTCCACTGGATTTTTCACAATTATACATTGTATAGGAGTCAGACAAAAAAAAGGTTTTTTTTATAACTGAAACAAAAATTCCAGTGCTGCAGTTTTGTGTATCCTTTAACATACATTATATGCTTATCTGATAGCTTCAGACATGAGAAGATGCTATAGCCTTGTACTTTAATATATTTTCCACAGACTGTAGTTACCTAATAGAGTTTTAGAGGTGTTAAGTTTGAGTGCTATATATAATGTCCCTCAAGAATTTTATTTTTAACAGTTAACTGCAACATACTTGTTCACAGAGATTTGTTCCAGTATAAATCACAGATTGGCACTATGGTCTTCACATCCTCCAATTTGTGTACAAAGAAATTTGAACACAGGAGATTTTATAAAATGCGAAATTGTCACAAGTGGCCCTGGAATATGCAACTTTGTGAATATTTAAGTAAGCACTGTGAAGACAGCAATCTAAACATCTTTGTGTGCCTGGCAAGAGGATGATGAATCGTATGAACCTGGTGACAATTTGTTTTTTCATGGTTGCCCATGTCTTTAAGGTATCATCTCGAATATTTAGGAGAGCCTAGATTCAGCTCAGTGCTTCTCAGTGGCACAGGCAAAGTTAAAGTTCGTCATCTTCACACAAAACTCTGTCCTTACCCTTGGGTGTAGTAAAAATAATCCCCTGGGTTCAGAGGTGGGAGTGATAAGGGTGGAAAGGCTGCTGAGTGGGAGCAAAGTCTCCCACAGCGACATGATGAAAAAGCAGTTCAGAGCAGATCCAGGCTGGCTGGTGGCAGCAGAGAAAGTGAGCCAAGATGGGTCAATGGGATCTCTGACTAGATAAGTTTGGGAGTTAGGAACCCCCTAAAAACTTTGAATATTTGGTAAGAGCAAGGTGCCTCAAGTCAGAGGAAGAGCTGCCAACCCCAGAGCAGTGGCCTTTATGCCTTGACCCCATCCTCAGTGGCAAAGTAAGCAATAATCACCTCTTTCTTCTATTATAAAGTAGACAGTGGTGATCTTGCTGTCCTTGGTGGACATCTGTCTATGCAACCTCTTGCTTGCTTATGACTAATGCTATCCTGCTAGTTATTTTGTATTCTTGCAATAATAAAGCCTCTACCGTAACATGTTTATAGCCTGAATTTTATTTTCTGGTCCTTGGAGGACCAGCACAAAAAATTGTCTCTGTGAGAAATGAACGTTTAAGTGATATAACACAAAGTTGTCTGTATACAGGGATAGACTGCAAATTGAAAAACTGAAGCATGCTTAGCACTGTCTTCTTGAGACTAAACAAACACAGCGCCCTTAGCTTCTCCTCATATGGCATGCACTTCAGCCCCCAAAGCATCTCATCATCCTTTACTGATAAACTTGCTCCATTTTATTAATCTCCCTCCTGTACTGGGAAAATCAAGACTGGTCAGAGAATTTGAGATACCACCTCACAAGTGCTGGGTAAAGGGGCCTAATCATTTCCTTCAGCCTACAGACTGGGAACATTTTCCTTGCTCTCTCTCCCTTTAGAGATTGGACATTAACATCCCTCTACTAAGGGACTTATTTTCATTTCTCTTGAGACAGGGAAATTTTGTTTACCTATCAATGTAAATGGCTTAGAAATTAAAGACTGTCAGAAATACCAGTTCTGTCAATAACTGAAAATAAAACATATTGATTATACTGAAAACCACTGTTTTTCAGCAACGTCAGTTTGTGCAAATCTGTCTTTTTGCACCCTCTGAGACTAGAATTTCAGATTTACATTGTTCACCTGATCATTAAAGGTAGGCTATGTTTGATGTTATTTGTCTGCTACTTAAAAATATAATAGATTAGTAAGGTAAACTGATCCTGGTGATAAACCACTTGTTAGTAACCTTAACAAGAGAGATGGTGTTTATTAATATGTACGGATTTAATTTGTTTCAGGATCATGTGAAACCAAAAGGCAAAACAAAAACATACAGAAACCCTCTTTCCATTGGATGAATGGAAATGAAATTGCTCTTAGGTGCAGTTTTCCAGTTTTGAAGTCCCTGGTGTACTCCAGCCCATGAAACTGAATTAAGACGGAGCATCATGCTGAATAACAGACTTTTCCAAGCCCTTTATGTGTAGGATAGAGAGAAGTTTCTTGAAATCTTGTACCCTTCATGGAAACAAATGTAAAGAAAAAGAATGTGAACAAAACCCGTAACGCTCTGCCAAGTGCTGGAGAGGCCCCTGCTAGTGTCTCTAGCATCTTGCCTTCAGAGCAGGTTTCACCATCTACTGTGTCAAATCTTCCCAGAATTTTGCATGAAGTAGTAGGTCTAGAAGCTGGACCCCAGAAAAGGCAACCAGGCACTGCAATAATATCAAAACAGTCAGATTCTTCAAGCATGCCTCGGACACCACTGAATCGGCCTGTCATCCCACCAAGAAGACCTTGCTTCAGGGTATGCTATATCTGTGGCAGAGAATTTGGGTCACAGTCTATTTCTATACATGAACCCCAATGCCTAGAGAAGTGGCATGTTGAAAACAATCAGCTACCAAGGCATCTCAGAAGAGCGGAGCCCAGGAAACCTGAGGTCCTTACTGGTGGTTCCTGTACGCTTACAGCTGAAAACGAGGCAGCTTATCGTAGTGCTCAAGCCCAGCTCCTGCCCTGTGGAAGCTGTGGCCGAACCTTCCTTCCTGACCGTCTCATTGTGCACCAAAAGCATTGCAGAGGAGGTAGCAGCAGTGCGGGGCTGTCAGGCTCTAGCCTCCGTAAACCTGGCAAAGGCCCAAGCTCTGGGTCTGGCTCAGCAAGTGAGGATCTACCTAAGACCCGTCAAGGAAAGAGCGGGCTTGCACCAGTCGTATTAGACAAGGTAAATTGCTAAGCATGTGCGGTATGAAAGGGTGCGGAGGCATTTTGACGCTGGGCATTCCAGGAGAGACTGGGTTCCCATCAAATTTAAAAAATCACTTTCCTTCAGAAGGATCTTTTGGCTCTGTGCAAATGTTTCTCTGCTGAATGGTAGGTAAAGGAAAGGGGGATACTGTGTGCATAAGGGAAACTGCTTATTACTATTTCTTCTGATCTTCCTGTTGAAAGGGAGTAGCTGGGTTCTCATACTCTGTGGTCCTGTGAGAGTTATGTCCCCAAAAGGGACCATTGTGTGCTGTATTTCCCTAGGAGACTCTGTTGAGCAGCTTAGGCAAACCTTGAACGTTGCACGTTTTAGCAAGTATTAGGTATTTTTATTTAGTTAACATGAAATACAATGTTTCATTATTCTGTAAGCACTCCAGCAATTTTCATTTTTTACTGTTATTCTTAAACTTGGCGTGGAGCACAAGTTTATTGAGGACTGCATGTTCAAAGGCAGCAGCTCGGGAGTATAACAACAACAGAATAAAGACGACTGCACATTTCTTTCCACTGAATTTGATTCAAGATCCAAGAATAAAGAAGCTGATTCACATTATCCAAAAGCTACACAAAGTTTTGGAAAATGGCGTATTTTTTCTGCATTTGTTTCTGCACAAGCTGTCTTTTGGCCAGGAGTTTTGTAAAAAGACAGATGTCTAAATTTAGGCTCAGTGTCTAAAATAAAAGGTCTTTTTTTTTTTTTTTTTTTAATGGGGGTTGGACTCCTGATTGTCTACATTACTTTTGAAAATGGGATTTAGCTTGCTCAGTCACCAAAGGAATGCAATGCTATGCAGAGCATTTCTAAAAAAGCTTTAGAAGTCAGAGCATGCTGTACTTCAGTTTTGCAGCTGCTGGACAAAATGGAGATAATAGCATTACCTGAACAAACATGAGAAAAAAGGCAATGTAAGGTATTTTTATATTATGCTCTTTGAGGCCACTAATTGATAGATACTAGCAAATTAGGTGCACTCCTTAAGTCTTTTATGAGCAAATTTCAAACAACGCACAAACAGTTCAAACTGCTGCACAGGTGCATCTATAACTATAGGAAAGGAGATGTTCTTGTGTTACACTACCTCGTACCATTTACCAAAGTACTGGAATTGCTTTAAAGGTGATTGTTCAACAAAAGGCGGGTGTGACAGTGAGAGTTTTGTCCATCACACATAATCTTGTATGTTTAAAAAAAAGGGGGGGGAGGAGGGGGATGTCCATAGTTATAATGTCATAAAAAAACAAATTTAGCATGTGGTTTGGCATTGAGAGTGACTCTGTAAAAATGTTGCCCTCTTGGACAACATATCTGCTCCCTGTGTGGATTCAGTCACATCTGCTGACTTATTGAACAACAACATTAGTACCACTTTTTACTTCTGTGAGCTCTGCAGAGCCAGAACGAAATGAATTTGAATCTGTTCTTCTTTCTGTGTGAACAACAGATTTCTTCATTTACTTCCAAGCAGTTTCAGTTCATCAGTTGCAGCAGAACTAATGAGGCTGTACAGCTTGCAGTTTGTAATTGACTCTGAAGGACTTTATTATTAACAGTGACTTTCAGGAAAGGATGATGGATTTTACCTCTCTGAGGTCCTTTATTATTTTCAGAGCTGTCCTTTTGTATGGAGGTATGCTTTAAAGGCAGAGATAGGAATGGAAAGAGAGAAAGACATATTTTGTGGTCCCAGGGGCTGTTCAGGACTGGCAGGCCGCTTCTAAATGGTCAAAGGAAGCCTCTCTTCCATTGGTTTAAATCCTCTCTGTGAGGGTCTCCATCTCCAGTCGAAAGTTTTGAAAGGTCCACACATTGAAGGATGTTGAAAAGCACTAAGCTTACAGAAGGACTGCAGTCTTGCTGTGAACAGGGACAAGGTCTGGGTTTCCTCTACAGTCTTCGTCTTTTTCCAGCATATGGTTTTAATTTCGCTCACCTTACCAGCTACTCAGTTGCTTATTAATTATGTTAAAAAATACCAGTAGTGGAGTGAATCGGCAATCTGCTTTGGTCCCGGCAGGAAAGCATTTGGGGCAGTCCCTGTCTCGCTTAGACCTACTCACTGTGACAGTGAATTATTTAAGTACCTGTTTAAAGTTCTGATTCAGCAAAATAGGAGAGGGAAAGTATAACTGAAGAAAACCCCAACCTTTATATAAGTGTGTTTAAGAACTGTAATGCTACTTTCAATTTATGCAATGAAAGATGTCCTAGATTAAAAAGCTGGATTTTCCTCATTTTAAAAATAAAGGTCTGACTGATTTGGTAGTACACCATCTGAACGGAATTTTAACTTTACAACTGCAAACATTTTTGCCTGTATGCCTCTCTCCTGGAGCTCTCTCTCCCTTAGCACATGCAGGATTAGCTAGACCAGTACCATTACTGACAAACACTTACTCAGTTTGATGTTAAATGTCTTTAGAGCTGGAGACTCAACAGCCTCTGTAAGCCACCTCTTCCATTAACTGTCCTTGCTCTCAGAATGGATGCACACATCTGAGTTAATCATGTCTGGCTGTGTAAAACAAACAACAGCCTAAGCTTAAGAGAGTCTCAGGAGTCACATCAGCTCAGAAATTCTCTTTTGGATTCTGCTGTGATACCCCAGACAATGGAGGTGATGTCTGGAACTACAGTTCCAGGAAAGTCAGACTTGCGCTAGAGCGGAGTGTGGTTTTTATTCTTTCATAGACTAAAATGTCTGCTACATATAAGTGAGTATTAATGATTTGCTGTGGGTATATGTGTTAAAGATTTTTTGACAGCAGATAAGCTGATCCTAAAATCCTATCAGACATGTCGTTAGCATCTGGTGCTGCCATCTGCTGTTTTCTTCTTATCAAGTTAACTACCTAAAAATAAGATTTCAGTGATCTTCCTTTACTGTATTGTAATACATTTTAACACAGCATAAGTCTTGAAAACCTGTGTAACAACAAAATGTTGATGTTGTATCTTGCTTTAGCTTAAAGTCATCTAGTCACTAGTAAAATGAAAACTCCTGATGCTGTGTAATTCTAATGAAGGTGGGTAGTCAATTATAAACATTTGCCTCAGTTGCAGCAGTTTTAAACATCTTCTTAGGAGAATATTGACAAACGGATTTGCAAATATAGAAAGTTAGGTGAGAACAGACAGCAAATGGGCGGTTTGAATGAAACTTACTGAGTACTATCATTGGGAATGATTGAGCTTGCTGCCTTCTTTCTTTTACACACAAGCTATGTTCATTATACTGATGTATTTCTTTTAAAAGATAGCACATCAGGAGTAAAACGGGATATTCTAGGGCTTCCAGTGGAGTAAACCTTAGTCACCTGCATCATCTGGCACAATTACCTTGCTCTTCAAGGAAATGTCATACACAGACGTATGACCAGTCCTAACATTAGTTTGCTGTTGTGTCGGGGCAGTGATCGAAAGCACTCCAGAAGGCTGTGAAACGAGCCTTTGGATGGTCATGAGAGCCACAACACAGCTTGTCCTCTCCCTTATGCACAATGCCTCTTACTTTGCAGAGGGGAATGTGAGAAGGGGCTGCTTTCATACAACACAATGCTACTGCTAAGTGTTTGTACCAACCTTCTCCTGAACCTTTGTTCCTTGGGCAATTCAAGCCTGTGACAAGAGCTCTGGCCTACAGCAGGAGGCCTCCTCTCCTCCCATTAAAATACATGGATAATTAAACAAATAAGAAAGATGGGGAGGTGTGCAGTCCTAGATGATAAATATTGATGGAGGGGAGTTTGGAGGTCAGTCATATTGGGTGTACTTAAGATGAAATTAAAAGCTTTGTGCAGTATGGGAGGATTTGACCTCATGTAACACCATAACAGCAGCCTGGGGCTAACCTCAAGTAATGTCAGGTCTATTGAAAACACATAGTTGTGTAGCCCTCTGAGTTAAATAACTTCATTCATGGTCATGCAGACATAGTTAGCAGTCTTGGAGAAAAAAGAAAATACTGAGGCACCAGAGGAAAACCCAACTGCACTGTTAGGTATTTGTAGGTATTTTTATAATAACACATATCCTCAGGAACAGACCTTCCCTACAATCCTTTTTAAAAGTGAAAAACAAAGCAATGAGCAGACAGCCTAGCCACTGGCCTGTGAGTAGTTTGGGTTGGAAAATTGTGGTGATTCCAAAAATAGTTTAGTTTCAAACTGCAGGCCTCCAGATGTGACATTTGGGATAGGCACACTCTGAAGAGAAAAAGAAATGAAAGAGAAATATCATCAGCTGTAGCAATTCCAAATAAAGCTTATCATACCTCAGATTCCACAGTTAAGCAACAAAAGAACTGTTACTACCAGTTGTAAGGATGTTCTCCTTCAGGTTTTATTTTTCAGCTTTTTAAATGCATGCATTTGCAGAGAAGGATTTCCGTATGTAATGCGATGTGTGGTGATGGTTCAAACTCACTACATTTCTGGAAAAAATAATTCCATCCTTAGAGTGATCTGATTCCATTTAATTAATTCTGGTTTCTGCTATTGTTGCTGTACAGTTTTTAATAGTGGAAGTTACAAAACAGGGACATTTCTACTTGAAGACATTTCTTAAACATTTTTTTCACCAAATAGGATTTAGTTGTGAATCAATCCCAACTGATAACTTTGGAGAACAGAACTTAGCTATTTAGCTGCAGGCCTGGTTTTGCTCAGTTGCAACACAAAACCCACCTATAAAGACTATCAAGATCTGTAGGGATGGCAGTATTGCTCATTCAGTCATAGAATCATAGAACCACAGTTTGGGTTGGAAGGGACCTTTTAAGGGGTCCCTGCAATGAGCAGGGACATCTTCAACTCGAGCAGGTTGCTCAGAGCCCAGTCCAACCTGACTTGGAATGTTTCCAGGGATGGGGCATCTACTGCCTCTCTGGGCAACCTGTGCCAGTGCTTCACCATCCTCATTGTCAAAATTTTCTTCCTTAGATCTAGTCTAAATCTGCCCTCTTTTAATTAAAACCATTACCCCTTGTCCTATTGCTACAGGCCCTGCTAAAAAGTCTGTCTCCACCTTTCTTAGAAGCCCCCTTTAAGTACTGGACGGTTACACTAAGGTCTCCCCAGAGCCTTTTCTTCTCCAGGCTGAACAACCCCAACTCTCTCAGCCTGTCCTCACAGGAGAGCTGTTCCATCACTCAGATCATTTTTGTGTCCCTCCTCTGGACCCGCTCCAACAGGTCCATGTCTTTCCTACGCTGAGGGCTCCAGAGCTGGATGCTGTATTCCAGGTGGGGTCTCACTAGTCTTTAAGTTTTCAGGTGAGACTACCAAAAAGACCATCCCAGAACTGTGGAAATGTGTCCAGATTGCACTGGATGGAGATCGCTAACTTTTGTCTTGCAGGTCTCTGGCAGCTGTTCAACAGCAGGACATCACAACGACTTTAGAACAAGTGTAATGGATTTGAATGAAGCAGTCAGAGATAAAAAGCTGTCTCCGTTCACTAGGGAAATATTTCTGAGATAAAAACTATTTGATTTTAACAATGATACACCTGTGCATCTGTTAAATTTATAGGGAGCATTTAATTTTTTAAGTGATTTGTCACCTGTCTCATATCAGGACTTTAAGTCCTCTTGAAGCTATAAATTTGTTTTTATTATACTGCCCCATATGGTGGAAATTATTGTGACAGTGCAGGCTAAGTAAGCATGATTTTCATTTGTACTAGGATTCTTTTTTGTCATTCTGGTAGTATATAAAGAGTCTCTACAAACCTACAAATATGAATGTAAATCCAATTGCTCTTCCCTAGTTTTCAGCCAATAAATAATCTATTTTACTGAATGGCAGAAACCTAGATAATGAAAAATAGATAGGAAAATGCGTTGCCAGTGTTTTTACACCTAGCATTTTTTCAGAACCTATTTCTAAAATGCTATAGGCATACCCGTAACAAGCATGCATACTGAAATGAGTCCCCTGACCTCAAGATTTTAGGCTGTAGTACCCTTATCTAAAGCTCTCCAGAGCCTGCAAAGAAACATATACCACCTTCAGAAGACTCTGTGTCTGGACCCAGAGTCTTATCTCCATATCAGACAAGGTTTAGCCCAGGAGCTGAAGTAAGGAAGTAAGTGAAAACTGATAATGAAAATCAGAGGGCATTCTTAAAACAGCTGTTGCTATATTCAGCCATAAGTAGGAAGAGAAGGTTATATATATAAAATACCTTGTTATCAAAGATGGCTAAGAAAATTCCATTTGAAAGTTAAGAGGATGAAAAAGTCCTTGGAAAAACTGTCTTTGGATAAGTTATATTTTAATTCACTGTGAGAACTTTCCAGGTGAAGTCCAACTTTTCCCAGAAAAAATACACTTTGTAGGGTAGTATTTATTCATGTAATTGAGTTTACATGTGTGATACAGGAAAGAAAGCTTATGCAGATTGTTCACTAATGACATTTTCAGACTGTAGCATAAATGCGAGAAGAGCTGCCCAGAGTTTCTTGAATACACTGATGGGCTGACAGAGAGAGTCATAAATACGGGAACAGGTTACACTTTGTCTTACACAGCAGCAGAGGAAAAAACGAAATCCCCACCTCCCTTGTTTGAGTGAGAAAGGCTTCCTGTGTTTGGTCTGGCATGGCTGTCCCTCTACCTTTAGGAGGGCAGGGAATAGCTCATCTCTTACTGGTATTCTGCAGTCAGGAGTGCAACGTGCTGGCGGTTGTGAGACCTACCCGTGTGCCTCAAAGTCTGTCTCTGCAGTACGTTTCTACACCACTCCTGGAGCAGGACTGGCACTGACACCATGCCTAGCCCAGGACGTGCCTAAGTCGAGTCCATAATCTGCAATACCGCAGTAATTATATATTTTTCAAGCTTAGAATATGTGTTTGTGGGGCTTGGGGTTGAGGGATTTTTTTCTTCCGTTAGGCTGTTTTTCTCTGCAAACAAAAGCAAATCTGCAGTGCAGGAGCAATGACTTGCTTAGAGTCCGGTTGTGCCCTCGCTGCCATCACAGGCGAGGTTCACACTGAGGCCTTCAGGATAAACAAGCAACAGTTCCTATCCTGAAACATGCTGGATCTGTGTTAATCCTTCAAGGCCAAGAATTCCACCAGCTAACTGATCTGTGGCAGAAGTAGCGTGGGGTTAGAGGCCACAGTCACAAGCCGGAGACAGCTGCTCTCGCTGTCCAACCCCAGAGAGATGCTAAGGCTGGACATAGTTCTTTACCTGCGTGCTACCTGGAGATGGGGTCTTTCTGCTACTGCACTAGACATCAGCATTCCTCCTCTGCTTTTATTGCTGCTTTCCATGTTACTTCTGTTTGGTAGATAAAAAAACGGGCTTTAAGATGGACACTGTGCTGCAGAAAACTGATTAAGCAGAGGAGTTGTTCCTGCACGTGAAGACTCAGCATTTCCATGAACCTGATGGTGTGAAAATAAAAGAACTAAGACCTACATAGATAAGCATTAATTAGGTGACACACATGAATTTTCAGCTCGGTGTCTGCAGAAGGAGCCTACCTGTTCCAGGTGGCCAGTTAATGAGGCAGTATCTCTCACAGACTTCAAGACTGAACCCAGACAAAATGAAGCTGATGATAGAAACAGTTACACTGATTTCACAGACTGATTCCACAGTTTTCATCCAAACTTGTTCTGATTAAAAGTTAATGTTGAAAACAATATTTATTCTTCTTCACAATTGTTATTTGCGGGCACAGGTGATAAGACGGCCACCAGCAGTGATTTGTTACATATGCAGCCGTGAGTACGGAACAAAATCTATTAGTATCCATGAGCCACAATGCCTGAGAAAATGGCACCAGGAGAATGACATGCTACCCAAGCACTTGAGAAGACCTGAGCCCAAAAAGCCTGAAGT
Organism: Phaethon lepturus; assembly: GCF_000687285.1. NCBI lineage: Eukaryota > Metazoa > Chordata > Aves > Phaethontiformes > Phaethontidae > Phaethon > Phaethon lepturus. The sequence goes on from NW_010532744.1 coordinate 46,479, forward strand.
CTGTCCTATACAAGGTAAGCTACAGACCAAATGGGGAAATGGGAGGAAGAAAATGTGAGGAAGATAAAAAAGGATTTTAAGCAATAGCTTAACAGTTTGCAAGTACATCTCTCTCCCTTTTACTCCAAAGAGAAGGAAGCCATCATGGCTTGTTTTAAGCTTTCTGTTAAGTATCCCGTTCTCTTTTTGTGCTGCATCCCTAAGAAGTAAGAGTAGTGGTTGCTTTGTGGGACATGCCTCCTGGGACAATCCTCTTTATGTGCCAGTATGCTCTGAATCAAAACACAAAAAAATTAGCAACCTGCTTCACAGCTACATCAGTACCTTTTGACTACTTTCAGCACTGTAGAAAGGCATATTTTAAAATGGGCAAAAGCATCCATGAATAATGTGCAGACTTGACACATGCAGTTACTAAAATAAAATACCCTCAGGCAACATAAGGATAGATATGTTTTACATATCTGTCAGCCAGGTTTTACACCTATAGCGTCAGTTATAAAAAAAGCTTGACACTAGCACTTAGCAGTGAACGACCTCAAAAACAGGAGTTCTGTGGCAAAATAAGAAATACAATACTAATGCACAAGGACTGGTAGAAAATAAGGTATTTTTAAAACCTACCTATAACATATTGTTGTTTCAGGTTTTTATTAAAATATATTTATAGATAGAAATGCAGTATCTTCTACAATGAACATCCAGTGGATGTTATTGGTCCCTTTTTATTTACAAGCCTTAGAAACTTTCTTTGTGAGACACTATAATATAAACACAGTAGGAAAAAAATATATGTAGTATCAAATTAACATTTTATTTTTGCCAATTATGTGTGCTTGTGCTGTGGCTTCTGTTTTCTAAGATGCCTAGTAGGGACCACTTCTTAAAAAAGAAGTGGGACCACTTCTCAAAATCAATGAAAACTGATGATCCCCAGCACCCAACAGAGCTGGGCTCCTATATGTATCCCAGGGGTGTGTGCTCACTTTAGGGCCAAAAGGAAATCTCATCTGTGCTTTGCCTGGAAGCTGCTCCCTGGACTTCCCCATTCCCGCATGAAGTTATTTCATCCTGTCAGCTGGATGATTTCCCTGGCCCTGCCAGCTGGTCTGAGCTACTTTGGCCCAAGTTTGGACCACTTGCTCACAGGCAGTTAATTCACCCACTTTTTATTTATATTCCCCACAATTTCCCACAGCTTCCCCTAATGTCTGGAAAAGTAGACAAATTCTCCTACAACTCACTGCAAAAGAATCATACACTAGATCAGTTTACAGCAGTACAAAGATATATGTCCCCAGAAGACATGCACAGAATAGAACAGGATCACTGAGAACACTAACCAGCTGTTCAAAATAACAATAGTCACAGCTCAACATATATCAAATCAGGATTTGGTTAACATATGCCAAGCAGCAGAGTTGAATCTGCGGTAAAAGATAGGTTCAAAAGACATTTTCATTGTATTTACTCTTTTTGTTGTTAAGACCTTTTTAATTATTACATGTTGTGTGGTAAAAAAGATGGAGAAAATGAGAATTCCATATGAAAGAGGAGGATGCAAAAGGACAAATCAGGTTATTTTGAAATACACTATTCTTATTTTGAAGGAGTGGAAGCAGAAAGACAACCACACTTTGAGGGAACAATCCAGCAGAAGGCTCCCAGATATGAATCAGAAAATTGTCTCATTTATGCAATGAGTCATATCAGGCGCCGCGCATCTCCTATGAGGTGTTGTGTGCCCACGGTTCCCCAGGGGATGCTGACCTGCTTCCAGCATCTGTCCCTAAATGTCTGCTGATGCAAGTCTGACCAGTTCTGTAGCTTGAGCTAAAATTGTTGTTCCCCCTGCAGTTGCCTCATGCTCCTGGCCACGAGAAAATAATCTCAGTGTTGTTCTTTTTCCGTAAGACTTACTCTCAATCATCTGGTAAATGCTATAACTGACCTTGAGACCACATACACGTACTGCATGCCTCACAGTTTCTCAGTTTAGGGAGGAGGGATTACCCCTGTTATTGAATGGAACAGGCAATGTTCAAAAAAAGCTCAGAAATATTAACTGCTTACATAAAACTTTTTATAACTTACATAAATCTTTTTCTGAAAACTCAAGTGTCACGGGAAGACAACCACTGCCCTGATTACACAGTGTTTTGTTTGTGGAATGCCTAACACATGCCTGCAAGGAGAAAGTCATCTCTCTCTCTCTCTTTTTTTTTTTTTTTTTATTCAATAAACTTTCCAAAGTACAGAAAATACACATTCATTTCCTGCAAGCAAAGGGGATATTTGTCTCAGCCAAGAAAAGAAACACTACTTGGTTGCTCTTCTAACAAAAAGAACATTAGGAACAGGCATATTAAAGAGATCTAAGGCTTATTGTGGTTATGTGAACCATTGGATATGAATCATATTAAAACTGTATGGGCCTTTAATGAAGAGCTCTATCATGTGCCAATGACAGAAACCATGGAATATTTTTAAATGCACAAATCTTTTTCTTTTAAAAATTGTCTGTTGCTAACAGTTCAAAGACAAAAAAGTTTTTTTAGTCTTTTTCTGTGTTGTCATACCTTTTGAGAAGGGCAAAACAAATGATTCTTCAAATCGAACCATGTAGATTTCTTTTCTGCATGCACTTCAGATGAAAACTCTTAAGATCTAAATACAGGTATTAAGCAACCTACCTGGCCTTTTTGGAAATCAGTTTTAAACACCACTATGTGAAAGTCCATTTCAAGATGAAAGTAAACAGGATTTTTTTTTATACACAAATAAAATCTTAAAAATACATCTGATGTGAGTGTTTGAAGAATGCTCCTGAGCTTTCAGAGCAGTCACTCTTCCCACAGTGGAAAATAACTGTGGGTAAAACTGGATTAGTGTTTAGATGACAACAGATGCATCAGTGCAATGACCTCACTGGAAGTTATGGCTTAAAAGAACTGTAGGTTTTGTCTGTAAAGTTTTAGTCTTACCTAAGTTTTACTCCACTTATTGGCAAAACTTGCATAGGCTTCAACAGGAAGAAAATTGGGCCCCTTGTCCAAAGCAGTACAAAGAGCATATTCTCAAGTACGATACGCTCCCACCCATTGCCATGGTCAGATAGCACATGCTCATTAAACAGAACTTGAAGTAAAGCCAAAAAGTGAAATTTGCTGATAATACTATGTATGCAAAGATGTTAATAATTAGCTGAGAATGCATATCATAACACACAGCATGATGTTTTCTCTGTACTCTCATTCAATACAAAATGATTCAGTTTCAAGTGAATTTAATTCAACCCCTGGGACAAAAAGCAGAGTCTTTTTTATATATTTTTTACTCTTTTGCTTCTTTCTTTTCTTTCTTTTTCATTTGCAAAAGCAATATGGTTTGGTTAAACTGAAAGGCTCAGTCAACAGGTATTTCCTGAAAATATTTTCCATAAAGAGTTGAATGTGGGTCTCCAGAATGAAAACTGATACTTTCTTTTTTTAATTTTCCAGCCAAAGGTTTCTATGATCTTGATTCTTTAAACGAGGCTGCCTGGATCAGCGCCCAGAACCAGCTAGTTCCATGTGATATTTGTGGGCGTACTTTTCTTCCAGACAGACTGATCGTCCACCAGCGGTCCTGTAAACTGAAACCTGCAACATGAAGTGGATGTAACACACACGCATACATACGCATACGCATGCTCACACACGCACACACACGCACACACATGCACGTGTGTGTGTGCATGAATACACAGACATGCACCCATACCTTTCAGCCACACCATGAGAAAAATTAAATCCTGCTGGAGAGCCATGGGCATCAAAACTGTAGTGTGTCGTCAGATCACATGATCCAAAAGCCTCCAGAGTAAAATCAGCAGTTGCTACTGTAAGGTCAACAGTTTAAGCCCAGCAGTAGCAAAAATGACTCCTCACTTCTGTCGTTGAGGTAGCATCACCTTGAAACCACAGTTTGAGAGGGATAACATAAAACTTGAAAGTAATGTTAACTATCATCTTCCTTCTGATCCTGTGCTTTGTTGGGTGTAGGAGAACCCAAGTGAAGAATCCTCCCAGGTTGCTTTCTGAACTGCTATTCTGTCTTCGTCTCTGTTGGTCAAATGTGGGATGTTCTTCAGCTCCACTCCTTTCACAGCCTTTCAGATTTAGCTATCTGGACCTTTGAAATAAGTTGGGCCTTCTGCATGCATTTCCCATTTTACACAGCATGTTTGGTTTTTTGTATTCAGCAAAGGACCAGAAACTATTAACTATAGCTGTTAGGGGTCTTTCACTGCAGAAACCCCCAAGAGAGTATCCCACATGGATCCATATTGTAGTCTTGCTTTTCAACAGATCTGTGAGACCGGGAGAGATGGTTTAATTCCAGGAGCTCCCTTGTCCACAGGGACATTTGGCTACACGTCCCTTGCTCAATGAATATATTCACCTACTGTTTCAGAAGCTGAATCTTCAGACAACTTTTAGGAAATGAGAGTTTTGATGAGGAGAAATTCCATTGAATCTCAATGGCAGCAAAGCCAGAGTGATGTTTATCAGGAAAATTATTTCTTTGAAAATTTTGTTTCACAGAATCACAGAATCACAGA
>NW_010532745.1:0-16735 GCF_000687285.1 Phaethon lepturus
TATATAAATATAATTATATATTTGTTCATAGAAATTGAAATGCTTTGCATTTGATATGCTCCCTTGTTTATAGATGCTGCAGATTTGTAGAAACTAAAAGAAGAAACCCAAGACATGAAAGTGGCATGCATGCAGCCTTGTTATCAATCAAAGTCCAGCCACAGACCGCGTTGCAAGTCTGCCTGCTGCTTTTCAGGATCCATTTGTGAAAGTCTCCTTGTCCTCTCTTAGTATTCAAGCCAGTCAGTTCTGCCCCCCAGATCCAAACATCAGCCTTAATACAAATACAAACAAGTCCCAGTCACCACTTTGCTGCCACCTGCAGTTCTGCACTGTTGCCTGCCTTCCTCCTTCTCATCAGTGGCCTGCAGGTCAAGGGAGGTTTATTCTGCCCCTCTACTCTGCTCTGGTGAGACTCCACCTTGAGTCCTGCGTCCAGCTCTGGAGTCCTTAGCACAGGAAGGACATGGCTCTGTTGGAGCAGGTGCAAAGAAGGGCCACAAAAATGATGGGAGGGATGGAACACCTCTCCTATGAGGACAGGCTGAGAGAGTTGGGGTTCGTCAGCCTGGAGAAGAGAAGGCTCCGCGGAGACCTTTTTGCGGCCTTCCAGTACTTAAAGGGGGCTTCTAAGAAAGGTGGAGCCAGACTTTTTAGCAGGGCCTGTTGCGATAGGACAAGGGGTAATGGTTTTAAACTAAAAGAGAGCAGATTTAGACTAGACATAAGGAAGACATTTTTGACCATGAGGGTGGTGAAACACTGGCACAGGTTGCCCAGAGAGGTAGATGCCCCATCCCTGGAAACATTCCAGGTCAGATTGTATGGGGCTCTGAGCAACCTGATCTAGTTCACGATGTCCCTGCTCATTACAGGGGGTTTGGACTAGATGACTTTTAAAGGTCTCTTCCAACCCAAACTATTCTATGATTCTACAATCCTGATGAAAAAGTGCTATTGTCATCTGACTTGTGGGGCCTGGTTTGGAAAGAGTGCGAGGAGGTGACAAAGCTGGAGGAATATATGTGAATCATGTTTGGAAACAAGCATAGTTTAAGACGATCTGATTTCATACTGAGTGTGATTTTCCAGTGTGGTGGGAGGATTAAAATTCGCAAAGCTATTCACATGTTAAATAATGTGGCACATAAAATCAGATGGTAAAGAGTAAGTTTTCTTACTTCCTATGCCGTCTTTATGTCATTCTGTAACTTGCAGTTATTCTGTCCTGATCTCATGCTCTGTAAAATGAACATGTTAATTAATTGTCTGACAATGTTATATGTAAGAGCTTTATTGATTATGGTTCTGCTTAATGTGACGAGATTCCTGTGGTTTAGGAAGGAAGGGACAAAGGAATATCTTGTTATGTGGAGGCAGAATGAGTATGCATCTGCTTTCCCTTTTGTCTCATCCTGTATGGTAGGCATTGTACCTGTTGATCCTGCATGGAACAATTTAGGAATTACGTTTTTTATCTTCTAGGGTTCGAAAGATCTTGAACTTGCGAGTATTTGAAGATGAAAGTGGGAAGCACTGGTCCAAAAGTGTGATGGATAAACAGTATGAAGTGTTGTGTGTGAGCCAATTTACTCTGCAGTGCATCCTGAAAGGAAACAAGCCCGACTACCACATGGCAATGCCCACAGAGCAGGCGGAGTGTTTTTATAACAACTTCCTAGAGCAGCTAAGAAAAGCTTACAAACCAGAGCTTATTAAAGGTAAGGGCAAAAGGTTGGTAAGGCCCCTGATGTGACCACTAGAGCTGGTTTGTATGTGCTCTTTCCTGATTGTTACTTTCTTTATTCTGTAGTTTTCTGTCTGTGTTGCAAAGAAGCTGTCTTTGCACAGCAGTAGATGAGGGAATGTTATGGTATTTTCACTAGCAGCCCAGCAGGGTGATCATTCCAGTCGTCCTCTAGCCAAGCCATTTCCTGATGTTCCTTCTGGAATAGTTTGACATGTAGATGTTCTCACATTGTTATTGGCTCTACAACATGAGCAATGACTCTGACAATGTAACCCAGAGAGGCTGCAGACATGAGAACAAGCTGTGGGGTCAGGCTCTCTCAAAGGCTGGATGTTTTGTGCTGTGTAGCTAGATTAACCCAGGAGGAGCATTTTCTCTGCGGCATACGTGGTTAGTTAGGCTTGAAGGCATCGCCAGTGTGTGATGGACAGCGTAGCTCTATCTGTCACTTTAGTTTTGCATTCTGTTAAATGGTAATTACGACAGTGGGAGGTGTAATGTGCTACTTGAGAACAGCATTTGATTTAGATTATCTTTTCTCAACTCAGGTATGCAACAGTGTTCTCTTTACCAGAAAATACCTGGCTTCCCTTTGTATTTGTGCTCTGTCCACCCTTAACCTTTTCTGCTTGCTTCTCTGTTTGCTTTCTGGCCATTTTCATGTTTAGACTTCAATTTTTGATACACTTGCCCAGAAGAAAAGCATCTAGAAAAGACTATGTTTTAAATGGGGGCTATTAATAGATAATGGTCAGCCTTACTCTTATATTGTGCAAAAAAAGGAGAAGGCGGCAGAAAACTTGTAGCTGGCAAAAGATTTAGAGGCTAATCTCCATATTGACTGTAGATGAAGGTAGTTATCCCACTGCTTTCCAGGGAGGCGCAGTGAAATGCACACATAAAATGTCCACCTTGTGTCAGCTTTCCAGTAGCTTGATATGTTCTTCCAGTTGACATTTGTTGATGATAAGGAATGCATTTATGATACTCCGTCCCTGCATCCCATTTGGTCTGTAACACAGAAAGCCTCTGTTCTAATAAGTTTGGAGTACGTGCTTTTTGAATCTTTATCTTTGTTGAGTTATGACTAAGATGGGACCCATTCCTGTGCCTCTGAAACTGGTAACAGAACTTCCTGGGAAGTCAATGGGAATAAAATTTGCTCTGGTAACATTTGATCAAGTTGGACCTTTATGTCCTGGTAAACTAAAAGCAAGTATGGACTTTCTTTAATTTAAATGAGGTGTGGAAAAATTGATATCTCTCTGTGTAGCTACATCTTTATCCTTGGGCTTTGGAAAATGCTCTGTTTCTGAAATAGAGTTTCTATTTGGACAGCAGCTTTTTGAACTTCTCTTTTCAGTGAATAATTGTTATCCACCAGAAATGAATAGCCACTGTTGTTAAGTGCCCATATTTTGGTACTTGTTTGCCAGTGCTTCCTGCAGAAAGAGCTTTTCACTTCTGCATTTTTTTCTTCATGCTGAAAACATAGATTTAGAGACCCAAAAGTTACTGCCTGTGCTATTGTGTCAGCTAACAAATGCATTTGAAACTGCTGGCAGCACTGGAACCACCTGTTAATTTATAATTTTGCTTTCTTTTTAGGCTGTGCCAGTCTACTTTGTGCTGTATCCAAGTCTGTTTATGATCTACGTTTCTGTTGTGCCAATTGCTTTGCCAGTGTTTTGTTTGTTTGTTTGCTTGTTTTTTCTATTTGTATTTCTGCGTGCAAAGTTTCTGAAACTTGGTGGTTTCATGGACAGCGGGCTAAGTCCTGTGGTTGCATCAGCAGTGTTTACAATTTCTCTGACCTGAGGTGGATTCGAACACACAGCCTTTACATACTGGTAGGCTGTATGTGAGCAGGACTGCTTGAGTGTAAGTATAACTTTGTGAAATTGTAATACCTGGGCTGTGATTTAGTGTGGTGTGCAAACATACTGAATTCTGCCCTGAAAAAATCCTGAGGAAATCAGAACCTGACTTACTGGAGGGAGCTGTCCTACGTGTTAAAGGGTGATGGGAGGACCCTGGGAAGGAGCACTGATGAATGAGCTGCTGGGCTATTAAAATAGGCTTAGTGTATCAGCATGAGGCTCTACCTTCTATCTTCCAAATCTGTATTCATGTATTTCCCTTACACATACACATACGCACACACACAATTGTAGTTATTGGGAGATTAGAGTTTGATTCTCTGGATTCCTGTAGGTGCGCTTCCCTTTGATCTTACAAATTGCGTAATGCATTTTAGAAGAATAATTTAATAATTTAAAGTGGAATTTCAGTAGCTGAGTCAAAAACAGATCAATAAATGTCTTGCCATATTGCCTAAGAGCCTTGTGTTTTCTAGCCCCTATATTTTTTCAATAGACTAATTTGGCTTTTGGAAGTTGAACTACTACATACATGTACCACTATTGTAGGTGCTGGGCAGGCAGCTCCTCCATCTGGTATCTGGTCTATCTGGAGCTTGCTGGCTAGGAGCTCAGAATAGTAAGTGTTCCCCAAAGAGAAGTGCAAACCATTCTTTCATACCCAGAGCAAGGGGACGTTTGACAAACAAAATCTTGGAAAAGGCTCTGAGCCATGGCTCCTAGTTTAGCACAGATGGCTTAAGACTGCTGATGGACACCCATAGCTAGGAAAGAGAAGGTTGCATCAGAAGTCCTCGTTTGTCTTGCTTCAGTGCTTTTTTGTTGTGAAATTGATTCTTAAACACCTCTTCTTTCAAGACTGAAATTCTTCACTCCACTCTGAGGAGCTGAGCTGGTGAATGCAGCTCTGAGTACTCTGTTGTGCAAGCTAATATCCAAAAACTAGGCCTACCAAGGTCTCTCCCTGTGTGTCAGGGCCTTCACGCTCTGTCTTGAATGTGGATTTAGCCTTCTGAGGCTGTAAGGTTTAACATGGCCGAATGTGAAATATCTCACTCCCTTAATAGCAATATCTGAGTAAGTATGAGGGGACTGTTCCACAAGGAGGAGTTTAATTCAGATTAAAGTTTGGTGCAAGTTGAAAACAGAATTATTCTCTCTGAATAATTCCCTTCGTGAGCATTGTCACCTTGGAACAAGTGCTCTTATCTGGAGCAGGAGTACTTGCATGAAGTTAATTAGGAATAACTTTGCAAGTAGACAAGCTTAGAAGTAACTTCTGAATAAAACCAGTGTGAAGTTTCTAGGTCATGAGACTTGGGATATGTCAAAAAAATATTCTGTAAGTAAATTATATCTCATTTTCAGGCCTTTACATTGCAGATGTGGCTTGTCTGTCTCACCTCAGATAAAGACCTTCTTTGCCTCTGAGAAAGGCGTGTGTGCCAGATTATAAGGGAAAAGGAATTTGAAGAGATGGGTGTCCAGCAGAATAAACTTGTCACTTTAATTATACTTGTAGGATCCTATTTTATTGCAGAGGATGTTGCAAGAAGGTGATTTGATCAGTCAAGAAGTCTGAAAGTGGGGAAGGGTACTTACTACGTTGAAGAACATTGTGGTATAAAAAGCAGGAAAAGAAACAGTGTTTAAGGGTAAGTTGCTAGTGTCTCCCATGGACAGTGCAACGTCATGTGATAAATTCACCCAAAGTTGCTGGGATAACAAGCAACATCCAAGAAAGGTGGATTCTTCTCCTTTCCTTCTGACTGAAAAATGAAAATCCATCAAGACAGACTCTTGGGACAGAGAGTTGGAAGAGTTGATATCTTCACTTTCTTTGCAGTCTTTTGTGCAGAAGAGGGATTTGTCTGCATCAGAGTTTGAGAAGTTGCATTCAAGGGCAGAGCAACCAGCTCCTTGGCAGTCTGTCTGCCTGTATGCTGCAGAGCTGATATGTTCTACTGCTGTGCTCTTAGGTGAATGCAAAATGCAGTGGTACTACAGATGTCAGTCTGTTTTAGGGGAGTCAGGCTTGTGTCTCAACTTACCGCTTCAGGAAACCATAACACACAAATGAAAAATGCCTTCTCTGAAAGGTTATACTAATTGCCATATACTGACACTACAGTAGACACTGGAACAAGGGAAGGAAAACAGGAGCATGTTTTTGATGCAGGCAGCCAACATTGAGGGAGATTCTGCTGAAGAAGCATCTCTTCCTAAGGAGGAATTAGGCATTGATTTATGAAGAAATTGTGAAACTAGGTTTTAGCTTTTCCTTATTCTTTCAGGTAAGACCAGACCCTGAAGCTGCAGAGAAAAAAGCTGTTACAGTGAGGCCACTTCTTGAAAAGAGCTATGAGGACCAATGGACCACTGGAACCCTTTGGTTTTGTTGTATAAGGGAGCTGCCAGCACAAAGATCAAGAAGCGTCCCATGAGGAAAACACATCCTGTGAAGGGATCATCGTCCCTGAAACTACAGGACACATCAATTTGTGATAAGGGGGGGTGGCAGCTGCTTCTGACATTGGCTTTCCAGTACTTTTGAAAGCTTGTAGATGAGGGTATGTGGTGGTCCACAAGACATTTTGGATTAAGACCAATAGTGGGATTTTGGAACGTGTGAAGAAATTCTCCATCAGTTCACTTTTTAAATCCTCTGAGAGAATGAGGTTGCTGAGACTGAAACCTTCACTGCCTTTCATACTGTGATGGTTGCAGTGAGTAGATGTACTGCAGATGGTACCAGTGAGACCCTTCCTGTCTTTGAGAGGAAGGTCTGGAAAAGAGAGGCTGTAGAGGAGGGCAGCATTAGCAGACATTTCTGTTTTAAATAGTTTCCTTTAGCTCTGAGTCTTAAACTTTCTGAGCTGTGATTCACATTGACCTGGGGTGACCTTGGGTCAAAAGACTGAAAATTTAAGTATGAGAAGAATGAAAAGGAGGTGTTATAGAAAGATGACCCTTGACAGTAGTGCTGATGCCGAAACAAAATAGAAAGTGCTTGACACATGGGAGTGCCTTGAGTGTTCTGGTAAAGATGGAGGCTTATTTGACCACTTTACCGGCCTTTTGAAAAAAAGGAACCTGTGAAGTTTACTTTTTTTTGTCCATACAGGTGTGGGAAGTGCAAAAGGCAGTCCTTTTCTGTGAGTAAAATACAGCAGAGGGGTGATATGATATGTAGAGAGCTATTTGAAAAGTTGTGCTCCCACTAATAAAGTTTAAGATGGTATTTTTTGTTTATTATTCTGTTGATGCATTAGTTTTGACTGGTTTATGTGATCAGCATATGGGTACATCTCTTTCCATATACACTGTAAATATAACAACAAAACTTCTAGGAGCAGCAGCTCAAGTAGGGTCTGCTTGATCTTCCTAAAGAAGCAATGTAACCACTTTCTAAGCATGTCAGTAGATCCTTCCCTCATTGTCTGCATGAAGGTGTAGAATCTTGTTTTATTGTGATTGTCAGATGCAGAAACTGCCTGTTTCTTTGCAGGAACCAGTTCTGTGAGATTCCTGCACTGTAGTCAGTATTTGTTCTCTAAGAGACTCTTACACATTATGGTAGCTAGACTTAAGGTGTGCAGATAAAGCTAACCAAAAGCAAGCATTGTTTAAGATTTTACTTCTCAGATGAGAGTCATTTGTAGGCATCTCTGAAAATGTGTGGCTGCGTGATTCACCAATGAAACCATAAGCTACAGGTTTAAGGAAAAAATACCTGGGTTTTCTCTGCAGGTTCTCATCTATCATGGGTGGCAAAGGGGTTGAAAACTGTGTGGGAAAATTATAATCACTGTTTTTTTGATTGCTCTGACATCTTTTCTCAGTAGGACCCTTTACATGTTCCAGGCTCCTGCAAATTTATAAAATGAAACAAGTCTTTTAAATTTTTTTACTTGCTTTGTAATACTTTCATCTAAAAAATATTCTGTTGTTTTCTGTAATTACTTAGTAACTCTCTTCTTTTTTTCTGCTGCACTGTTAGCTAGCATTCAGAACACACTGATCCTTTCCTGGAATACTGACAGTTTCATGGTATCTCTATTTACCTGATTTACCCAATCAAGTCAGCTACACCTTTTTAAAGCAGTAACTGTTGATGTGCCAATAACTTTTGATGTGCCATTCTTTGATGGCAGCCTCAGTTGTCTCCTCCCTCCAGAGCGTACTGACCCTACAGTGGAGTTGTCAGATGGGAAGATGTTTTCGCTCCTGCTGTAGTAATTCTTGTTAGGTTGTGTGATGCAAAGCCGGACTGCAGACTCACAAAGGAGCACAGAGGCAGGCAGAGGAACCCAAATTCCGGACTCAGAGGATTGCAAACCCTGTCCCTGCCCTTCACAGGGCTGTCCTGGGGGACCCTCAGTCCTGTGGTCCTGGTGTGATGCCCATCCTGGGGAGTCAACGGGAGTGGCTCTCCAGAGTACCTTTTGGACTGAGGGGAGTCACTGCCTAGAGATACAGAACACATGGAGGAGTAGAGCATTTCAAGGTCACACAAGACTTAATGGGATGTTTAGGTGAGGAAGCAAAGGCAGGGAAAAGGGTGGATCTAGGTGATTTTAGGAGGAACAAGCATGGGAAAATAAAGGGATATGAGTGTAAAAAGGGCCAGCTACATGTAAGCAATGACTGGTCAGTATGCTTGTGGCCATGCCCTGCACCTGATCAGCACAGTCTGAGTCTTTAGTCTTCTAACTAAAGTCCATTTCTAACCTTTTCCCTGAGTGAGGGACCCACTGTTTTGTGTGCATGTGTGTGAATGGGCGGTCTACACGCAGCAACTGGAGTGGGACCACGGGTCCGAGAGCCATGTCTGCAAGTGAGGGTGAGTGAGCAAATACACAGCAGGATGAGCTGGCGAGGAGCTGTGGTGGCGAGAGCTGAGTCTGGGTGTGTGTCTCTGAGGGTGAGACCACAGAAGGAACTGGCTCCTCGAGGGACTAGAGGAGTCCTGGCCAGCTTCTGGAGAGACGGGGGTCTCTACTGACGAGACCCAGGTGTGCATGTCTCTAAGGGTAAGATGGGTGGGGGGAGCCAACAAACTGCCAGAGAGCTGGGGGAGATGCGTGTACATGTGTGTGGGACGCTCTGCACCAGTAGCTGGAGCAGGGCTGCAGGTCTCAGGGACTTGTATCCCCAGGTGCCAGCATCTGGGGAGGCCAAGATCTACGGGTAGCTACTGGGCAGACTGAGTGTCTAAGCCCAACTGCTGGAGGGGTCTGCATTATATATATGTACATATTTCCCACTGATGAACCTTCATCCTGATCAGCCAGTGAGGGGTTCAAGGTGAGGCCCTAAGTGCTATTTGTGTTCATGTGAGTGCTGAGTGTGTCTGTGTTTGTATCTGTGCAGCTGGCTCTGTGTGTATATATATATGTGTGTGTGTAGCATACATGTGTGTGTGCGCGTGTGCCTACTGGGAGTGCATGCTCAGCCTTGCTACTGTTTGGCCCCGGGGGTGTGCGGCTGTGGCAGCCATGCCTTTGTCAGGTTTCTAGATTCAACACCCATAACATTTCTCAGCTCATGTGAAACATTGAAGAAGGTTGATTTGATCAAAAGAGCTTGTTGTAGAGACAGCGAGCTGGGACACTGGGCATGAGTTCTCTTCTTCCACCTCCTCTGTGGGGCAGAAAAAGTCTGAGGAGTGCAGCTGGTAAAATTGTGCAGCTTTTTGTTCAGTAAATCACATTCCTTTTCACAGAAATACTTCCTTGAATCATGCTCTTCCTCCTTCCCGTTGGCATTTCTGTTGTTGTGACTCTTCAGAGATCAGTTCAGGAACCTTTTGTTTGGCTGCTGGACCATTGCCGTCAGACTCTTGTGCAGTGCTATAGTTTTTGACTTTGCCACAGCTTGTATCTCTAGCTTACGGGGTGGCTGTGGCATCCAGCCTTTGGAAAAGCATTTGGGCAGTAGATATATTGTGATATGGCCCATATGTGTTGGACAGGGCTGAACATGCCTGTTCTTTTTCCTTTTAAGCAAATACCAGACTTCTGTCTGGCTTACAGGATGTGATGGGGAAAGACTGAAAAATCTTCCGGAGCTATTTGACCCCAGTAACACATTTGTGAAGAATCAGGGCAGTTTGTGTTGACCTGTGTTCAGTGAGGGACATCTCATATTTCCCTGGAAAGCTGCTGTGTAACCATACAAAGTCTCATGTAAATATTCCCACTGGGTGATTGCTCCAGTGAAGTTTGAGCCAAGGGCTTTCAGCATGTTCTTGCTCACTGTCCAAGGTGGTACTGGAAACGGTTTTGGTTGTGTTGCTGAGCAGGCTCCAGGCCTGCCTTCCCAGTAAGTGAGACTGTTCCAGTTTGCTGCAGTACACTTTTTTCTCTTCCATGCATTTGTATTGATATGGTAGTGTCTGTTCTTGTTGCTGTCCCTCCCTTCTAGGAAGGTCTAGAAAGGCTACTCAGGTGTGTGGGTCAGGAGAAGAGAATATGTGGGAGTGAGCAGTCAAGTAGGCTCAGCCAGGGGTGGGGTGAGTTTCAGGAGTAGAAAGCTGGACTAGAAAAAATGGAGCAAGGAAGTTTGCACAAAGAAAAATGAGATGTGAGGAGAAGACAGCATACAAAGGGATGGCTTTTGTAGACTATACAGGATAAAAATGTCATGGGTCTGTTGTGATGGAAACTTCTCAAATACTTACCAAAATGTGGTCTGTGCCTCAGTTGGTGTGCTAATAAATGCCACTGATGACAAATGACATAGACATTTCTGATTTCAGAAGTGTATTGCTGTGAAGTAGGCAGCGTTGAGGGAGTAGACACTGTCTTTTTTTCCACCCTTTTTGCCAAAGTCTTGTCAAAGAATGGCCTAGATTGCAAACAGGAATGAAGAAATTGCTGCAGCAGATTGGGACTGAGCTGCACACCAATATCCCTTGCTCTGGAGTATTCAGTGTCAAATGCTTCAAAGTAGTCTTCAGGTCTTTTTATCTTTTGCTTGTATATAAGATTTCTTCAAAACGTCAGCTAGTTAGCTGGACTGGATCCCTAGGCTTAGCTGTTACATCCTTTAAAATTTCATCTGCCTGTGAGAACTATCCTGCTTATCCTGAACAGTGAACACTTTGATTATTTGTAGACTTGGTTTGTTTTGTGGGCATTTCTGTACTTAGGTGCCTATTTATTGTCTCTGAATGTCAGACCACATAGCTGGGTGCACAGAGACTGTTTTTTCTTAGTAGCTTTCTGCAGTTTGTTAGTTGGCTGTCCTTTTATGTATTTTTTTTCTTTTTAGTAGCACGTTTGGTAAAGGTTTTGGTATGTGTTATCCTTGCAAGAGCTCTCAGCACTTCTTGTCTCTTGCCTTTTCAGATGGTAAGTTTGGTGCCTACATGCAGGTACACATCCAGAACGATGGTCCTGTAACAATAGAATTGGAGTCCCCGGCTGCCACTGTTGACCCTAAACAGGTAAGTGAGCCAGAAGGTCTGTCTGGAAAGGATGGGTAGGGTGTGCCACCTCTGCAGATTTGTAGCATTCCTGTTATGAAGCAGTATAGCTTTCCGTAGACATGAGGACCTTGTGCTTCCTGTGCAGCCTCTGAAGAGTTAAATAATTCCATTGTTTTCTTCAGTTCCCTGGCCTGTTGATAGCTGCCTGCTGTCCTGGTAAAGGTCGTGCGTGTGTAATGCAAACCAGCCTTTTTGCAATTTATTCTTGCTCATCATTAAAGCTGCTTTTTAATCATGACTCCTTTACAATGTTTTTAATGTGTCTGGACCGCCCCTTTTTTTTTAGTGAAGTTTCTTGACATTTAGGAGCTTTTGCATGTGGGTGGCTGGATGGAACTTAAGAGCTGCCTCTCTCAGAAACAAGAGAACAGTAAGTTTAAGTACTGAATTTAAGTCTGGTGTGGAGGGGCGAGTTAGGTCTGCTGAGGAACAGCACAAGCTATGCTGAAAACCATATGCAGTCATGAGGTTTTCTCATCCTCTAAACACAACGGTGACCAACTTTTCCAGACTGAAAGAGGAGGAGGGATTGTTATTACCAGCTGTGCTTCAGTGAGGCCACACCAACCCTACTTGTATAACACTTCACTTAACCTTGTTAAAATTTTATTGCAGTTTATAAGAAGGGCATGAGGGAAGAACCAAGAAACTACAAACCTGTTAGTCTGACCTCAGTATCTGGAAAAATTATGGAGAAGATTATACTGGGTGCCATTGAAAGGCATTTAAGCAACAAATACAATCATCAGGCACAGACAACAGTCATGGGTTCATGAAGGGAAGGTCCTGTCTAACTGATTTGATATCCTTCTATGATAAAGTCACCCACCTAGTGGATAAAGGGGAGGCGGTGGATGTAGTTTTTCTGGATTTTAGTAAAGCTTTTGATATGTCCCTCGCAGCATACTTCTGGACAAGTTTTCCTACTGTGGGATGAGCAAGTTCACGGTGCACTGGGTGAAGAACTGGCTGAAGGCCAGGGCTCAAAGGGTTGTAGTGAATCTGTCTGGGAACCGGCCACCAGTGGTGTTCCTAAGGGCTCAATTCTAGGGCCAGTTCTGTTCAATATATTTATCAGTGATCTAGATGCAGGAGTTGAATGCACTGTTAGTAAGTTTGCTGATGGTACTAAACTGGGAGGTGCTGTTGACTCTCAAGGGACAAGAGGCCTTGAGGGATCTGGATAGATTGGAGTATTGGGCAATGATTAATGGGATGAAATTTAACAAGAACAAATGCTGGATTCTGCACCTGGGATGAACTAATGCTGGGCACAAGTATAAATTGGGAGCGGAGTGGCGGAAGAGCAGCCCTGCAGAAAGGGATGTGGGGGTGCTGGTTGACAGCAGGCTCAGCAGAAGTCAGCAGTGTGCCCTGGCAGCCAAGGGGGCAAACTTCATCCTGGGTGCATCAAACACTGCATAACCAGCCGGTCAAGAGAGGTGATTCTCCTGCTGTATTCAGCGTTGGTGCAGCCTCACCCTGAATACTATGTGCAGTTCTGGGCCCTACAATTTAAAAAGAATGCGAAGGTCCTTGAATGCGTCCAGTGGAGGGCAACAAAGCTGGTGGAAGGGCTTGGTCCTATGAGGAGCGGCTAAGGACTTCAAGTTTGTCTGGTTTGGAGAACAGGAGGCTGAGGGGCAACCTCATTGCTCTCAACAGCTTCCTGAGGAGGGGAAGCAGAGAGAGAGGTGCTGAGCTCTCCTCCCTGGTACCCAGTGACAGGATGTGGGGGAATGGTTCAAAGCTGCATCAGGAGAGGTTCAGACTTGACACAAGGAAACATATCTTTACTGACAAGGTGGTCAGTAAAGACCGTTGGAACCGGCTTCCTAGAGAGGTGGTCGGTGCCCCAAGCCTGTCAATGTTTAAGAGGCATTTGGACAATGCCCTTAACAACATGCTTTAACTTTTGGTCAGCCCTGAAGTGGTCAGGCAGTTGGACTAGACGATTGTTGTAGGTCCCTTCCACCTGGAACTTTTTTCCCTTTCCCTTTCCCTTTCCCCTTCCCCTTCCCCTTCCCCTTCCCTTCCCTTTCGCAGTTTGTCCCTTGTGCAGTGATCTTAGGAAATTACCTGACCAGTTGATGAGCAAGATAAAATTACTTTGCTGATTGAGTCTGTCCTTGAGTCGCCATTTAACCATCATTCTTCTGAATTAAAAAACAGACATTCAGGTTTTTCAGTCAGCCATGTATGTTTATACCTGTTCTTTTAAAGCCAGCTTATAGGTTCTGTGATAACTGCAATGAAATTGGTGGCTGTAATTGGTGGGAATTAAGCATCTCCTGGGAATTTTGCATATCTCAAAATATCATACTAAAGGCATTTGGAGCCTACTGGGAAAAGAGCATGGGAAAGCCTAAAGAAGCATCTCTCGGTGCCTTAAATGGCTAAGGTATCTTGGTTTGGAGTTGGTTTCATTTTACCTCCAAATTCTGTTCTGTATCCTTTTGTGATGTTTTAGCCCCTGAAAGAACTAGATCTGGTCCTGGTCTGTCTTTCTGTAACCTCACAGCTTTAGCACAAAGAATTCTCAGCTCAATCCATGCATAATTAGCAGCAGCAGCAGTAGCATTTGGAGTGAGGAATGATTGTGGATGTAAGCACTCACATCCCGACTTGGAGGAATTGAGCTGCTGCCTGATTGGCCTCTGAAATAGAGTCTGCAGAAAGCTGGATGGCAGAGAACTGGAGTGCTTTGAATGTCTCCTTTGAACTGTTCATCAACCCTCAAGAGAGCTATGGCCCACTGTTTTCAGGTGCCATGTTTATGGTATAGGCTTGTTAAGGCTGAGGTTTAATTGTGGTACTTGTGGCAGTATTGACCCTCTGCTTTTGCCACTCCAGCTCTTTGTGAAACAGGAAAAGACTTGTTCCCTTCATGCCACTGAGCAATGTTTACTGCACAAATTCTCTATGCTCTTGCATGGCTGTGTGTCAGGTGCAGGTGGCCATATCCTTTGTATAGCAGCATTTATTGTAGCTTGCAGTTGAGGGCATCGGTGGCAGGATGGATGGCAGCATTGCGTCAGCACTCTGATGACTGATGACAGCACTCCATCTATGAGATGGAGCCCTGTGGTGTCTTGGTCTCTAGGGCAAAACTGGTGACCAGTCTTTTTTTGCTCAAGCAGTCTAGTGGGACTCATTGGTGTAAGGGTAGGTGGATCACTGAAGGATGGCACGGTGCAGTTTCTGACTGAAGTGAACACTGAGAGAGCTTTTACACCTGTTGTCCTGTGTGTGGGTGTAAAATAGTCCCAAGAATAATCACCAGGGTGTGCTGGATTTTGCAAGTTTCCAGCTCTTTCTTGGGGAATATTGGCTTGTTTAAGGGTTTTGCCCTCACAGTTACCTGCTTTTCCCATCTGGCAACACCTTCCTGGTGCCATTTACATGGGCTGAAGACTGGAAAGGGTGTTGGTTTTCAAACTTTGTCTGGCATGAATTCCCTGTTTAATGATCCTGTTTCAGTCTTGCCTGCTGATTGCCTTCCTTTACTCCTAAACCTTATTCTTCATGAGCAAAGATGAAGCTTCTTTTGCAGGACATGCTTAGAGCACTGTCATTTATCCTAAGGTAAGGTTTCACCAAGTATCTTCTTACTGAGTCTGTGCCTGGACCCTATGAAAAGGAGGACAGAGTCCTTCTATGGGCTGAGTGGGTTCTGAACAGTCCTTATATGAGAATAAGAGTAATGTAAATTTGCTTACCTTCCTCCTGCAATGTGTTGTCCACACACATTTCATTAGCCACCCTCAGTTCCAGCTTGTAAGTCCTGATGTGGGGGATTCTCCGAAATGGATGAGCTCTTACAGTGGCACAGACACTGATAAAGCAGTCCAGCCGTGTGCACTTTGGATGCACAAAGAATTTAATCTATGCCATGTTTCAAAGAACCCCATTTACTTGAAAGTTGGCAGCTCTTTCAACTGTTGCTGGATATCTTTTCCGGCTCATATCAGGACCTTAGCACACACTGTTGGAAGCACTGCTGTTTCTGACACTCTTAAGGGTCCTTTCCTGATATTATTTGACATGTGTGCCATCATCTTTCACCCATCATACAAGATGTGGGATGAGTAAGAACCAATTTAAATGTGTCATTCTCTTCTTTCTTCCCTGCCTGTTGCATTTTTTTTTGCCGTCATACAGTCTGTTGATTTGCTTGTAGCATGGGAACTAAGGCTTAGAGATGGTGTGTTTTTTATCTTTTTGCTTTCTGCTTTAGCAAGAAGAGATAAATAAACCATCCTGCAGTGTTTAATGTGATGTTAACAGAAAGAGATTAGACAAGTAATTGCTGATGAATAGCTCTTTTATGTCATTGGATGTGACAGTGAAATACCTTTTTTTTGAGTGATCGTCTGTGGTTGTAATTGGTAATTGATCTTTATAATTCCTTAGCAATGTTATTAGTAAAAATACATTTGGGCTAATTAATCCAAATGTATTTTTATATTCCTTGTGCTAGAAAGGTATAAATAAATAAATAACTTACAGAATTAATAAAAATTAATAAAAAAAGTATGTCCTCCTCATACAATAAATATATGTGTGTGTATGTGTATATATTTTTTAAAAGAAGTGTGTGTATATATATAAAAGAGAATATCCCAGCTGTTTGTGAAGCCCTAGCAGGCAGGGGAAGCTACTACAGTTCAATTTATTGTGAACTGTTCAGTTCTATTGTCATCTGATTTAATAGCAAGCAAATGAATTGAAAGTATGAAGTAAATCAGAGTATTCTTAGACCAGCAGTACTTGGTGATTGCTGGGCCTTTTCTGAAGACTTGTGATTATTTTGGAATTGGGACATGTGAACGTAATAATAGAAAAAGAAAAAATAGCTTGCATTTAATTGAGCTCTTAAAGCACCTCTTTGGTAAGCCTGATGTACAAGACATTTTGCTTGAAAGGCAACATAAAGCCACAGATTAAAAACTGGATAAGAAATGTGAAAACAAAAAGGCATAAAATGGGAGAAGGTCAATATATGCATGCAGTGATTCTGTTCTGAGTTCAATAATAGTGACTACATTTCCTACATAGTTTTTGAGAGTGAGGGTAGGTCAAGTATTTCTCTTCACTCTTGGCTATGATGCGGAAAACAAAAGGATTTTTCCTAGTTTTCTAGTACAAATCACAAGCATTGTCATTTCCAGCCTTAACTGGGGAAGCAATTTTGGATGATCTCTTCTGAACTTACATGCATCCATTTGGTTAATTACAGAGGTCAGCGCTAAGCGTGTAGCAAACTTCTGTGCTCTCATGATGAAGTTTATTGTGATAATTGCTGAGATTGTTAGCTATGCCCAGAATGCTTTGTATATTTATATCTTGTTTTGGGGAAGGTTAGGAAGATGTACTTTGTATTTTTTTATAGGAATTTGTAGCTAGTAGAAGTAGCCAGACAGAAATGGAGCAGGAAAAGGCTTTAAAGGGAGGTGACATGGTCACAACTCAAAAAAAGCTCCTTGAACTTAAAAGCATTATGAATAATTGTGGAATTCATATTGGAAATATTCTGTGCATTTTTATTTCTTCTGCTGGGGGAAGTGGCGTAGTAATTTCAGTATTTAATGCATATATTCTAATTAGATGCTG
>NW_010532745.1:16766-44603 GCF_000687285.1 Phaethon lepturus
CCTGTTTATTCCAATACTGTCCAGAAGGAAATAAACTACATTGTATTTTAAACCATATTTTGGAACTGGACACTGTAGTGAGAGGGATAAGAAGAATGAAAGCCTTAGAGTAGCTCTTTGTTACTGAACTGGCCTGTATCAGTACTGTAAAGCAGCATGCACATGCTTCGTTGATATGAGGGGTAAATGATAATGTAATGCCCCTTGGAAAAGTCAGTGTTTTGAATGAGAGAGGAACTTCTCAGGACCGACATTTAACTAACTTACCTTTTTAAATGGCAGGAGGATGTTGATTATAGAAAATCCATTAAATGAATTCTACATAAATATTCTATTATTTATGCCTTAAAAAAATTCTTGTAACTGTGTAGCCAAAAGTGATTTCTCTGCTGAACGGGGAAAAAAACCAAATCTAGTATTTTAACTTTTCTATCACTTTTCAGTTAGAACATTTTAACCTGATGTAGCTGAAGGTGTTTGTAGTTCCCCGAGTATGGCGTTGCCTTAGCTTGCATTTTCATTCTAGGGAGGGGTGGGGATGGTCTTGGAATTGTGTGATCAGTAGCACGGTCCTGATGCAGCTGGTGTCAAATATTTTATGATATTAATCTAAGATAAATGACTGTACAGTGATGGCCCCTGTCTGCAGTGAATGGATTTTTCCTGTTGTCTTTGAATTTGTTTTTTGTCACCTAGTTTTTCTTCCTTCCCATGTGAACATATGCACTGTGACAAAAAATAAACTACAGTCCTCTCCTCGGCACTGTCAGCTAACATTTTTTCTAGATGCTGTGTTGCCAGCTTTTGATGTCTCTCTTCTTCCAGTTGCACTGTTGTCAAGGTTACTTTGAAGAAACAAATCCAAAACCAGTGAGTTCATTGTCTTGTACTGAAAGTTTTGATGAGGAAAAATGAACCGAAGGGAGTTCAGCTGGTTATCTATATCCCTGGTGATAAAGAGTGGTTGAGGAAAACGAGTGGGGAAGCCATGCAGCTGATAAACTGCTTGGCTAAGGAACTTTTCCAAGACCCTGGGCAGTGAGTTAGACCAGGCTAACTGATGAAAGGCTGGTAGCACTTTTCTTGCCTCAGGCTTTGGGTCTGTATAGTGTAAGGTCATTGTGTGCTGCTCACGTTTGTTCTAGGAACAAAATGAAGCATATAATTCCTTGCCTGAGCTGCTCATTGGCCAAAAGGATTTTGTCCTCAAAGAGAAAATAGCTCCTAAGACGACTTTGATTGTAAGTCTAAGGTATAGATATGTGGAAAGGAAAACAAAAAAGTTAGATGATCTGCCATCTCCTTAACAGATTGTGAAGACTACCCTTCTTCTGTCATGACCTTTCCATTGATTTATTTTTGCAGTAGACCTCTGATAATAATTTTATCTCAGCGCTATCATTTGCTTAGTGGCATTAGTATGAAACTGCTAAATTTGTACTGACCTGTGGCACTTTGAAGGATTGGTCTCCCTGAAATGTAACCTGTCATTAAAGTTGTTGTGATTTTTAAATTTTTTTTAAGATTTGAAATTGTAGCAGCTTGGCGCACCAGTACTGAAATGTAAAACACACATCTGTAGATCTTGTTGTGGTTTGAGGTTCTAGAAACATGAACACTGCCATTGATTTTCTGGCAGACTGCTAACAAAATAATTCTTTTGTTGTGTCAGTCACTTCTTCCTGGTGTTATTCATGGCTATTGCAAAAGGAAAAGCTGTCTCTAGAGCGGCAATCAGTGTCGGTGTACAAAGTGATCACAGAGAAAAAGGAAAACAAAGGGTATGTTTCTGTATTCAAGAAGGTAGAACTTCAAGGAAGGCTGACACTAAGGCCTTTCTGAATGTGGGAAATAACTTCAGCAAAACAAACAACCTAGAGAATTATTAGCATTTTCAAGTGGGGGACTTGGTGTGCCAGTTTGTTTGCATATTTTTGCTACAGCAAATTGATTGCAAAAGTGATGTGACATAGTATTACAGCTGACATAACGGCAGACATTTCTGCCTTCGTGAAACCTTCTTTCACAGTGCAGTCTAGCTTTCCACTGTAATTATTCATTTTTTAGCATTTCATGTCTGTGGTGTACTATTAAATTAAGTCAGGCTAGAATTTGTCAAAGCTGTCAACCCAAATGTAAATTTTTACCTTTCTCAAAACTATTACTCTGTACGTTGGTCAGTCTGCTGGGGACAAAGCAATGTCCACATGGTTTGAGATTATTAGTTCATCAGTAGTGTCTCAGCAATGTAAAGTATCTGTATTATAATGGGATAAAAGTTGCCTTCTGAGAGAAGGAGGACTCTTGCATTTTTGTGCATGGTCATGAGGGAGATGGTCTTAAACACTTGAGATGTTTCAAGAATTTTCTGACTTCTTTCATGCTTCAAAAATTCAGTAGTTGTGTCAGACCAGGTATTGATCCACAAAGCACAAATTTTGACTGCTGGCAAGGGACCATAATGGACTTCCATCTGAACAGCTGATCGGTTTGTGTTGTTTGGGTTCTGGGCAAAGTTGTAACACAACGTGATTCCAGGGTTCTGTGGATTGAGGTAGAAGAATTGACATGTACAGGTTTACATTATTTTCCATGTGAGTTTTCAGGCATAGTGACTCCAGTTATGTCTGTAGTTAAGACTGTCTTAATGGATTGAGGGGTGCTGTTTCTAATCCTGTGCATGAATTTTTGCCTATATACATGTCATAGCTCAACACACAGGATGTCTGGTCTTGTGTTATAAATATGAATATTTCAGCACTTGTGGAGATATAACTGCTACACGCTGCTGACTAGCCCAGCATTACATCTTAGGCACACACGGTACTTTTGCCATGAGACAGTGCTGCTTCTGCTGTAAGATTCCCACACTTTGAATCCTTAGGAGCCTTCCAAGATGTCTCAGAAAAGAATGAATTTTGGTTTATAGATGTAAAGCTGAGTTAGACACTTTCTGTACAGTTGCACCATCTCCACAGCTAGCCAGCAAACATCATAAGGCAGTAGCCGCAAACGGCTCATATTTCTGCAGATGAGACGATGAATATGGAACACACTCTATGCTTATATGGAAAGTATTAAAGCTGTGTTTCATTGAGCCAGACTTGTGTATCTGAAATTTTATTCACTGCAATACTTTGGTATTTGTATTAACTTTGGCAAAGTTAACCGTTGTAACTTTTTTCAACTCACTGGCAGGTCTTTTGTGGTGGAGTGTATTCCTATAACACCTCCTTTTGAATTGCTTAAGCACCTTATAAGCACAGAAATGAAAAAATTAAGAGATGTATAATTCTTTTGTTGCTTGTGTAATAATAATGAGACTATATTTTGAGTACAAAGAAATGCATTTTAATCTTTGTGTCTGAACTTTCATTCATAGACTGATCACTGTGTATGCACAGATTGGAGAGCATGCGTGTGTGTGTTTATATCCACAGGTGCACACAAATCTTTACCTCTTTCAGTATTATATGAGTTTTAGATGGATGAAACAGTTCATAAATTAACTTTAATTTGTTATAATTTTAAAAAAAGTAAATCTTGTTCATATGAGACATGGATAAATACAGCTTACCAAATTATCCTCTCCCCTCATCTAAATTCACTTTTTGTATCATTTTTCTTTGAGCTAGGTGAATACTGTCAGATCATGCCAACCCGGGAGTTGTTCTAAATATTCCAAGGTTATTCCTGCTCCTGTTTTTTCTCCATCTATTAAAGGTTTTGCCCTGTGAGAAAGAGATGTGATTGAGTAGTCATGAGTAGAGCTTTGGGTCTGCTGCAGAGCCAGGCGTGAAGATGGATCTGGATTTATCACTGTGTATCTGCTTTTTTGTTTGCCCTCTGCCCTACATTGTTCTCAAACTAATTAGTTACAGAACTAGGTAACTTATGAGGTCCTTTGTGATAAATATACATGTCATAACTTTGGACACTATCTGTTGCATATTGTTTACTCTAGGATATAAATGCTACTCCTACAGTAGAGGAATACAGAGAATATGGTTCCCTTGTACATCAGAATCTATGTACACATATAGATCCATTTATAAAACTATATGTAACTATATATACTTCAGAAGTCTTAGTGAGCATGCTATTTGCCCCCAAGACCATGTTGGAAAATGGCCAGTGTAGGCATGTTTGAAATGGTAATATGACATGCTATCATATATTGAGCCATTTCTGCCTTTATATGTAAATTATGTATGAACAAATATACATTATGGATGTGGATTCTGTATTGCATAACACAAGGTTCACAGCATGAATATGCTACTATTTTTCATGTTTTGAAAATCCAGGGTTAGCTTTATTGGGTTAGCTCACAGCCTTCTCAAAGGTAACTCAATTTAAAGTGTTGGTGTTGTGTGTCTTAGGCTTTTTCTTCTTTCAAGTAATAAGAAGCACTAGTTAGAGAAGGAGGATATCATGTTGTTCAGTAATCACATTATTTACAGAAACAATGAAGTTTCATGGGGTTATAAGTTACAGAACTACAAGGTAATGGAAATTTTTTTCGGTATCATTATTGTTGAAAAAGGGTCACTGCTAGAGCCTTGGTGCCGTAGTGAAAGAAGGGGCTACAGATTGCAACAGCTGTTCATAGGTTTGTTTCAGCAGGTTTGACTGTGGTTTGGCTTGGTATTGGGGGGTACTTTGCAATTACTGACTCCTAGGCTGAGGGCCAGTGAGGAGTGTTGAATATCCACTACCTGCTCACGCAGCTATTTAAATGCGTACAGATCTGTATTTTGAAATGTAGGAACTGTGCTTTCATGTCTCTGCAGCCAGCAGCTAAAGTAGCGTGCCTTCCCTCTTCTGGTACATTTTTGTACCATAAAGATCACTGAAACCCCAGTTTTGTTTTCAGCAGCTGGATGACCCCAATACAATTTGCAAAAATAAAACCCAACTGCATAGAGACCATGGGAGTACTGCTAATTGAGGTTGAGTACCTTTAGTACTAGAGGCTGACAAACTTTTGTTTCCCTTCCTACAAATGCACTCACTTCCTTGATTACCTTTAACATTCATATATATATATACACATATATATACACATACATATATAACAGTGTATATAGGCTTGTTGGCAGAAAAGTAGTCTGCATGTTGTCCAACATGGGACTTAAAATATTGCCTGTATCATGGCCAACATGTTTGTTACTTCTATGCATGTGACTTAAGGACTGGATCATGCTAGAGAAACAGATACATTGTACTCTGTCATTTCATGTAGTAAAATTAAACTATTTTAAATTTTGAAGTAGCCAGCTAAGAATATTCTGTGTTAGGCTAGAAGTCCATGTGAGGAGCTGTTCAAGGAGGGTGTGTATAGGTGATATAAGGTACAAGGGGATGCTATGCATCCTCCCAAGGCTCTACAGTCTGCACTCTTAGCTCTTACTGACTTGGAGCTCAGATTTCCATCTTTATATGCATCTTCCATCAGACCGTCTAATTCATAATCGACACACATAATGTAGCTTATTTTATTCTATGAAGTTTTCATCACAGAAGTTGTTTTCTGGCCATGAAATTATGATTTATGACTAGTATGTTTTATCTTGGGGAAACTGTGGAAGCAGTAGAGAAAATCAGTAGATTATAGAAGTTACCCAAATGGATAAACTGCACAAAGTGTAGTGATTTAAATAGCTATCAATATGTAGTGTCCCCAAAACCTACTGCTCCTCTGAAAAATGGGAGACATGTAGAGGTGTCAGCTATGTGCAACTTAGTTTGACTCACAGTAGCATTGAAAGCATTTCTACTGAGAGATGGCAATTAGCTGAGGGTTTTGTCCAAGCGGATTTCACATTGTTATTCTATATCCTAGGTGATGCTAAGGCTCATATATCTCTTTTTCTGGATAAAGAATAAAATAAATAAAATAAATGTATTCTTGTGTGCTGGATGGCTGAAGTTGGGATACATCTGTTGTCAGCAACTTTGAAACTACAAAACTTTCACTTAAGACCCAAAACAGAAGAGGAGTTTGGTGGAATCCAGCTCCCCCTTTTGGTCCTTGTGTTTTATTCTTTTCCACGTTTGCAGATTGTGTTGGGTGGAGAAGGAACTCTGAAAAGCAGAAGGTAGTCCTTTGTATATGTGCATTTTTCTTTCATACTCAGCGAGTGATCATGTTAAGAGTATGATAATTCACTGTCTTCAAATTTCTGAAAACTTAAGCCTTGGGGTTTTTTTTTTCTTTTCTGTTTGATTGGTATATGTATTGGTGTTGTGAATCTGAGTTGCAAGTTTTATACAAATGCTCACATTTACAATTTTTTAGAAATAATCTTCTGAAATTATTTTATTCCATGAAGTGTTTTCTCACTCTCCTTACTTTGTGAATAGCTGACAAAACTTGAAAAACAGCAACAAAGAAAAGAGAAGACCAGAACCAAGGTGCCCTCTGAGTCAAGTAGAGAAAGAAATACCCCTCGTAACAAGGATGACCCCAGCGCAAGCAGTGGAGCAGAAGGGGATGTGTCTTCGGAAAGAGAGCCTTAGCTCATCCAAAGCAGGTGTCAGGTTTGGCTTTTCCACTCCTCTGTAAAGCTGTGTCCTCCTGCTTGGCAGTCTCTAACCCTGGGTGCTTTACTGAAGCAACACATGCAGAGGGTTGCATTAGAAGTGCTGAAAGGTGAAATTCTGATAATCATGCTGGTGGGTTACCTCCGCTTCTATCTGTGGTCGGTACAACAGAATGTAGAAGTGGGTGAAAACCTCTTCCCAGCTGTGTGCTTGGCTGGAGGTGTGTGTCTGTGAGTCTGACCCAGCCACGACTGTTTCCAGGTTGACTCAGGAAATCCAAAATTTTGGTCATATAACACAGCAGTGTCTTTAACTCAGAATCCTGTTTCATATTCTTCAGAGCAGAGATACATGGTTGTGTTTCTCTCTCTGTCTTTACCTAGCAGGCAGGTCACTCTGGAACAGCCCCCACTGTTTGTAATACCCAAATAACACATAGTCCCCAGCAGTGGAAGTGGAAAACATTTTAGAGGTTGAAGACAGGCCAAAACTGCAACTTCATGTCATGGTTCCTACCCCTCCGTCCTCAGTTTGTTCTTTCCCAGGATGACTTGACAACAGGCTATTTCATATACCTTCACCATCTAATGAGAACATCAGGCCAGGCATTGTGAGAGCCAGACTTGCTGCTTGAATTCAATATGAGAACTGGGATTTCCTCTCCCTTCAGGCAGTTGACCTGCAGGACACGCCTGGACCGGAGTGAATTGTATTAGACTATCTGAATATAGACCTGATTCCTTTTTCATGGATTACCTACATATGTAGATATGTATTTATCATACTCTTCCAGTCAGTTTTAAGTTTTCAGGTAACAGATTTCCTTGACTTCCATCCCCCCTGCAAAAGCTACATTGCTGATTTTGAACTTTCAAACATGTCCAAGCTCTCAAGAAAGTAGTATTTCCCTGATCTGTACATGGAAGCCCTGAGCTGGCTATGCAGTTTAGTTATTAACAGCTTTGCAAAGTTAAGGTCTTAACCTATCTCTCATTTTGCCATCCCTAGAGTTAAGTCTGGCTTGTGATTTATACAATTCAATATCATGCATTGCTTGGAAAGTTGTGCCTTTTTTTTTAAAAAAAAAACAACCATGAATTTCCCTAGTGGTTAGACATTGGGGGATGATTTCTGTTTTATAAAAGTTCATATTATTTGTGTGGTATTAATATAAATGAATTTGCATAAGGCATTAAATAGATTTCTGGAAATACGCTAATTTGTTGTGGAATGATCTGGAAGAAGGGATCAAAGAAATTCTCAAGTCCACAGGCTTTTTTGCCCTGGCCTCGGGGAGAGCAGCTTCAAGACTGGTGTGAAATGCTTCTCTTCATTAATTGGGTTGCAGTCAAAAGTGGATTGTCATATCATACAACAGCTGGAATCACACGAATTCTGCTCTCTTGCGCTTTATGCTTGGTGTACTTTCCTGTTTTAATACTGGAGATGAGCATACACATTGGGAAGGAGAACATGTTCTTAGAAAATAAAGAGAGGATGTACTATTTCTCAGCAACTGTTGGCCTTGCTGCTATGCTACAGGAATACAGCGTTCATGGAATCATAGAATCATTAAGGTTGGAAAAGACCTTTAAGATCATCAAGTCCAACCATCAACCCAACACCACCAAGCCCACTAAACCATATCCCCCCCACTGTTTCTGGGTTGTGTGTTGAAATAAGAACATTTCAAAGAGCAGGAGTTTGCAGGCCTTCTAGAGTGCTTTGGTCAGTCTGACCTTTCCAGTAGCACTTGAATTTCTAGGGAGCTGAACATTTCTAAAATGTGATATACTGATAGCCTAGCATTATTTTTCATGCTGTTACAATAAGTAAAGATACTTTTCTCTATGGGATTTGAAGGAATCCTACCGTATTTCTATGCTACTTACAGTAATTAATGTTCCTGTTTGTTTGCCTTCCACAGTTTCTCACACAAAAGCTACAACTGGATTCTAGAAGAGAGACCCAACAGACATTCACCTCAGAACCACTCTTCAATGACTTTGGAAAAGAATGGAAAATGGGAAAACAGAACTAAGACATTAGAAACCTATATCATTCTGTATTGAAACAACCAAAGCAATGCTATCAGATTCAGTTGTTAATGTGTAGTATCAGTAGTAAAAAGGACTTGTAACATTTTTGTGTATGTGTTTTCACATGACTGCTGAATAAGGAGTGACTGTAGGCAGATTGTAGCAGAACATTCACTATCAGTACATAAGCTCCATTTCAAAGATAAATCAGGGTTTTTCCTTAAACTTACACTTGAATTCTGGAAATTATCCAAGCAGGCTTGTATTTTGAGTCTCACTTTATGGTGTCATGTGCTACCTGTTTCCATGGCAGCGTGTAGATCTGTGTATATTTTGGTATATTGTTCAGCGGCTACGTAACACCAGGTTAGGCAGTCCAGTCTTTCTGCATGGATTAAGTTATTAAAAGGAAAGATCATCCGCTAGCCGTTTATCATGTGGAACACATCTGTCTTGTAAACTTTTTTAAAAACAGAAAAGACTTTATTAAACAAATGATGCTAGCTGAGTGCCTGTTGGTGTTTGTGTATTGCATTCCCTAAGATACAGCGATGTGTGTAACAATGCGAGTGACACAGAGCAAAAGTTACAAGCCAAGAATTACCTATTATTGTAACTCATCCGCCTCTCCTTTGGAGTTTGGAAGTCAGGTTGCTGACCTGAAATCTTTGGTCTTTCCAAGACACCTAAGTCCTTTAGTTACTTTATGGTGGCCATCAAAATGCCACAGCAGCTGCTCCACATACTGCATCACACGCCTGCTGACATTTCTGTCAGATTCATCAGAGGCAGAACAGCATTTCGAAGCTGCTGGCAAACAACAAGAGCTGAGAAGCAGCTGCAAAACTGCTCTCCCGTGGGTGTTAAAGCCAAGGAAATTTTAGGGGGAATGAAAGACTGCAAATCATTACTCTTTTGACTTATTTCAGAGGTGGTAGTGGTACCTTTTTTACAGGGTATTCTCCAGGCCTGCGTTGCCCTTATTGGGCATATTATTATATAGTCTTCACTAGCCGTCTGCCATGGCCGCCATCAGAGCCAGGATGCTTACTGCACTAGAGCTAACTGATGATAGTTGTTCTTAATCCAAATGTGTATCATATTTACAATGCTGCAGACCATGCAACTGCTGTGGTGTTTTTTTTTTTTTAACTTTTCTTTTGTAGACTGCTTGTTTAGTAAAGTATTGGTCAAACCAAGACAGGAGAGTTTCAGAACTGCACGCTGAACATGAAGCAAAGATTTGGCAAGCCACACACCTGGCATTAAAAGAAGAATGATGAGTAGCCAGAATAGATTGAAATGTTACACTTAGTCTTGCCTTTAAGAATTTACATAATTTTTCTTATGGCTGTTAGAGGCGATTTAGTTTGCCTGAAGTCACAGCCTTGTCGCAAGCAGTGCTTTTTCATCTCCAGGTACATGCGTTGTGTCTTGTCCCTTCAGAGTCTCCCTTGCCTGGGCCTACAGCCTGATAGGCTGTTGTCAGATTAGTGTTTAACTGGCTGCAAAGGGCAAATTCAGTCAGGAAGATAGCAGAGTGTCAGGTGTTGACATGGCTGTTGAAGAACAAGCCCTCAGACCTATCTCATCTAGCTTAAGTGTCCTGCTTGCTCCAGCATCTTTGAAATCTTGTCTTCTGCTCTGCAACTTGTACTTAAGATGAGGGCATGAAGAAAGTCCTACAGCCTCTTTGCACCCTGAAAGGTAAGGTAAGTTGGTAGAAGCTAAACTACAAAGAATAATAAAGATTGAAAAGAAGAAGTGTCATAAATATGTCTCGAGGGAGGCAAGAGGTGATATTCCAGTTGTGTTTAAGCAGAGGTAAATGGCAAAGAAGTGGCTGTTGGCCAAAGGTGGCGGGAGCCTGTTGCTTGGCTCCCTGCTCAACCATGCTTCCTCTGAGTGACCGGACTACATGGTCTTTCTGAGTCTTGTTTCTCTAATCAATAGGATTTTCCTGCTTCATGTGGGAGGTGTGGGGATAAGCTCACCGTAAACTGGGATATGGTCATGGTCTGTGGTGATGGAGGCCTGGGAACTGGAAATACCCAGGAAAGCCACATGCTTCAGGCAGACGCATCTTGTCCTATGCCCAGCATATTTTCATGCACGGTATGTTTCGGGACTCAGAAAACCGCAACCAGCCAAGCCCACTTCGTTAAAAGTTCTGGTTTTATTAATGCAAGTTATTGCCCTATTCTACTGGCGGAAAAACCTGGGAAAGGCTGCTTTTCCAAGTGCAGTTAAATGGCTTAGAAACACCATATCTCTCCTGTGGCTTCTCCTGCTTGTAGTGGGCTATAAGCAAAAACTAGGAGACTTAATTTTCCTCTGCCTGGTATTTCTTAGGCTTGGTTGGTTTCTAGTGCCTTGGTGAGCTTTTGCTGTCTGTGAAATAGATGAGGTTTTTAGTTGGAAGGAATGTTCCTTATTTTTTCCCTAAATGCTGAAAATGACCTTATTTAACAAAAAGGCGTGTTTATTTCATATGTTTATAAAAAGTTAAGGGACACTATTAATGAACGATAAGTTGCTATTCATTATTCTCCTTTCTACAGATTTAGACTTACAGGCTTTTCTCCATTTCCCTGTCCCAGCTCACAGAGAAGTTTTGCCAGAGTTCGTTTCTGAACCCCAGTGATTTATGGGCTAGAGTCAGAAGGTGACCATCTAAGAGGCCAGGGACAATGTTTGCTCACTATAATAATGCAGCTCCTGATGCAAAGACCTTGCAATGTCTGATCTCCAGCTGCACGCTGCCTGCCCTCAGGTTAAAGTTCTGCAGGCAGAACTTGTAGGAGGGACATTTTGGGGGGCGCCCCAAAATCAAATGTCCCATGGCCATTTGTCTTTGTGATAATGCTTCAAGGGTGCTGGTCGAGTCTTTCAGATTCCTTTCCGCTTCCTCCTGTGCTGGTGTCTCTTTACTTTGCACTGTCTCATGAACTCGGGCAAAAATTATCCTCCTCAGTGAAATGCCTGGGGAATCTCTGAGTGCCATGAAAATAATAAAGATGACAAGTGAGGGTCAGTATTACAGTTTTCAAGCAACAAAACCTCATTAGTCTATTGTTTCATTGTGGCTTCAGTCGTTCACAATTCAGTATATTTTTTACAGTCTCTGTATACCTATGGTGTGGTCAACAAATGATTCTGCCTTGTTTAAGAAACAAACACACATAAAATTACAGAAAACATTCTTGTTAGGATTTCTGCAAACACTTGGTAGCGTTTGTATGTGAGCAAGGTCTGCAAGAAAGTTTTGTTTTCCCATTTGAAATTCCCAGCAGGTATCTGGGAGACAGTCTAAATTTGAATATAGATTTTTTCTGTAACTATTGTTTAAAGTATTAGCTAAAAAGGGAGTGTCTGCAAATCATTCTGGATTGCAACTCTTACTTAGACAGTGTACTGCAGGTCCTATTTTTCTTCCAACCTTATTTTCCCCAAGGAAATCTCTCTGCTAAGCAAAAATTATGGTAGGACTCCTTTGAAAATTTACTGCTAATTTTCATTGACTGCTATAGCCAGAACAGACAATAATTATAGCAATAAAAAGTGTTTTGTAGGCGTTTTGCAGCATCTCCATTCAGATACTGAATCTATGGGCTATGTTGCTTTAAAAAGTAGGATTTTAAGAATGGAACAGTCTGAATAAGTAATGCTCCTACAAAGCTATTTGGAAAAATTATTGGATTATTTTAATTTGGTGTGTAAATACAAATTAAATAAAGGCAAAATAACATGACTATTGATGTAAATGCTCAGCGGATAAGCTCACACTTTCCAATTTTAGAAACTAGTGTGGATAATGAATTAAAAATGGTCTGATTTACAGAGATGCCAGTTCCTGGAGAATCCTTGGTTGAACATGTTGGCAGTAGCCCCCTCTGTTCTGATCTGATGGCTGCGTAATGACGGGTTTCAGTCTCAATTTACTGCACTTTGCTAAAATATACCTTCCTGTGGTTCTTCCACAGGACCAGGGGAGTTTCAGTCCATTGCAAACCATGCTTCAACAGCATGCCAAAAATAAAGTCTAGCACGGCTGGATAGTGGTGCAGGGAAAAACACTCGGGTGCACTTAGGGGCTTGCAATTAAAGCAGATGATTGCCAATCCTTTCAGTAATCGCAGTGCTACCGATGGACCCGAGACAGAGTCTGCAGAACAGGAAGGGGAGCAGAAATACCTCTTCATGGTGCGGTACGGAAAAGCATAGGGCTCTAAGAAAGAGGGAAACGTGCTGTGCCGGCAGCCTGGCTGTTCCCGTTTGCCACCCAGCACCCTCGCTCTGACTAATGAAGTTTCCATCCTGCATCACTTGCTCAGCAAAGGGGAGCCAGACCTCCCAGAGCAGGTTTTCAGCTGGTGCCAAGGGTCTGCTCTTCCCTGGCCGCTGGTCCATACCGAGCGTTGTCCTTAGAGAATGCCCATTTTCAGTTGATTTTGCACTTGTGTGGTTAGAAATGCTTAGCTGTCAACTCAGCTGCTTGCAACTATGGACTCTGCAGGCAACAAAGGTTTGGTGACAATTAAAAAAGAGCCTCCTAAACTTTTTACGTGTATTTGGTTCGCAGTGAAAGTGAGATTGCAGACCCCTGGCAGGAAACAGATGGTGTGAAAATACGAACTAGTTGTCTGAAATAAGGTGTGAAATCCTAAGGCTGGTCACTTTTCCATAATCTGGAGTACCCATTCATTTCCGTGCCAACCTCAATTTTATCACAAGTAACACTATTCCCGATGCCATAAAGAGGAGAGTGCCCTGTCTCCGCCCTGGTCCGTAGTTTGCCAGGCTAAATAAACCATCCCCGTCCTTCCTACGCAAACTGGCTTCCTGTTCTCATGTTCACCCTGGCATAAATAGCTCCAAGCTGAAGTCTTTTAAAAGGATGAGGAGTCAGGCTGAAGCTTGAGGGGTTGATGAAAATGTCCCTGTCCCTGAGAACGGATCATGTAAACTCTGAGTTGCAGCTGACCTTGGGTTCCCACACCTAGTGCAGAAGGGCTAACAGAGCAGGTATAAACCCAGCTAGAAAACCACCCTGTTTCCCTTGTAACTATGGCATGCAATTTATTGGCACGTGGTATTTTAGGAAGCCACAGATGTAAATGGGGCTGAGACCAGAGCAGCATAGCCGTGGTGGATACGGGATACCAGGGACCAGAGACAGCCCACAGCTTAGCGGGGTCTTGAGCATCTCTGCTTGTGCCGGCTGGGACGAATGGTGAGGGCAGGACATCCCCGCGTGTGCCACAGTCCTCCCATGCAGGTGTGCGTGTTCACCGCAGCCCCTCGAGAGCAGGATGTGCTGCCGGACACTTTTAATTTTGGTGCGGACTCACCAGCTCGATGTTATTTGTGCCTGTGCACCCCTGTTAGCTCACATTCCTGTCGATGCTCTGTGCTTGTGGTACCCCTTGCAAGGACCTTTGCCAGGCCTGCTGATGCCCTTCCTCGAAAGCTTCCAAGTTTTATCACGTGCTGCTCAAACAAATCACTCCCAGTGTTTCAACAGAGACGTGATGCAGTTTCAACACAGTGGAGACAGCTTCAGCATTTAGGGTCAGGGTAACATCAGTGAAACAGCAGGATTTCGAGAGAAGGAGACAGCGGATCCGTGGGTGAAACACGAGTGACCTGAGTGAGGAAGTCAGCGGTGCCTGCCCTGCTCCCCTGCCCATCCCTGCACTGGGCTTTTGGGGGGCAGAAATCGGGAACGCAAAATGCCTTTGTCAGGGCGTTCTCCCACGCTGGCTCTTCACAATTCGCTGAAGGCTTTTCATCTCTAATTTGTGTACGCTCCATGTGTATTCTCGTTAACCTACTAGTCTTTGTTAAAGGAACGCCTGGTAATGGTAATTAACACCAAGAGCTTACACAGGCCAGGCTGGACCAGGGAACGGTCCTGGGGTTGCGCTGCTGGACACCCAGCGCTACCAGCCAGGACTGCCGCGTGAGCGGCTGCACCGGTGCTCCGGAAGTGACACAGAGGGATGGTCACAGCCCTTGTCACCACTGCAGACACTCGCCTTTACACAACAGATGTGTCTTGGTGGATTTGCTGGTGGCAAAACCCTGAGGCTGAACCAGGATGTTACAGGAGGTCCTGTCAAGAAAGGTGTTTGTTAATGAAAAAATTAGTGCACACATGAAAAAGTAAATCTGAGACTGGTGCTTAAAACAAGCTTCGTGAGTACTGTCAGAGTTGCTCATAAACCCTTATACTGCTCAAGTCTCAACGAGATTGCTGAGTTACAAGTGCCTGTTTTGTGGTCTGCATGTATTATTGAGTCACACAAAAATATACTGCAAATATTCTTATAAAATATGTATTGAATAAATGTTGCAGAAGGCGCTTGTGTACTGAGTAAATATTTTTTCAAAATATTCACGTATTTTATTTTTCCATGCTAATTTGTTTCAAAGAGCTCCTCTGATTTAATAAATACTTTAATACTTGCAGTCAACAGTATCTGAAAAGGTTGTTGTTCTTCATGTGTTTAACATCATACCCACAATGTTTTAGAGCGCTCCATTTATTGCATTGACAACAAATATATTGTAATGTTGGTGTACGGGGGGTGCGGCTCAATTGCAACGTAAAGAGAGGAGATTTTCTCCTTGAGTTAGAGAGTACTTTGCTATCCGTCCCTATTTAGTTTATTTTCCTCTTGTGTTTAGGTTGTCTGGGGGATGTTAACCAGCGCCAGCCGAGGTACGATGGCAACCTTTTTTTCCTGTTAAGAACTGGGATTCATTTCATAAGGGTGGTTGCAAAGCTCGTGGCTCTATGGAGCAAATACGTGTCTTTTTATTAATCCTTTTGCACTAACACAAGTGCGTGCAAAAGACTGAAGTACTTGGGGGCGGATAGTTCATATGGTAGGTGCTACTATGTCAAGGCTGAACCTGTCAAAGACTTCCGTGGCAGCTCTTCTAAAGCTTTGAGTGTATTGGCTTGCAGTAACAGAAATGCCAAGTCATTATGCAGAGAGGTTAAGGTATGACGTCGCTGGCGGGGCCGGAACACGGATGTTTGTCGCTTTAATACTTTGCCCACGTGCCACCAGGTGTCAGCAAAACCTAAAAAACCGAAAACCCCTGCGGTGGCTTGAGCCGCCTTCCTCCTTCCTTAGAGGAAGACAATGATTTTGGCGATAGTTGTTTTCTTTAAAGCGTGTGTATTTGCGTGTTTGTTAGTGGGATCTGCGTCCTTCTCCATCCTGGCGCTCTGCTCAAAAACTGCAGACTATCACTTTTTTTTTTGTTTTTTTGCATGTTCATGATAGGATCTGCATGACGTTTGTCCAAACCCCTCGGCCTCGAGAGAAACCGCCGGGGGAAGGGGCAGTAACCGGATTAGAGGCGCCGGGCGCAACCTGTTACCATGATTTACACCGCCCCGGTGCTGGCACCAGTATTTTCTCTGCTACCTTTGCGGAAGCCTTAGGCTCTGAGTTGTCTTTGGTTGAAAGCCAATATATATAGCACGGGTTTAAAGGCAGGCGGTGTTTCCCCTGAGCTAATTCCGACTCTTAGAAATACCGTAACCGCTCCAAATTATGACTGGCAAATTACCTGCTGATGAAAATAGGAGTATGCCTTTGGAATAAAACCAGAATAAGGTTGCACTCAAATACGTGTGTACAAGTTCTCTGTTAGCGGAGGAGGTTGCCTTTGCTACCGGTAGTCTTTGGACATTTTATTTTCCCTCTGCTTGTGCCAGTACATTGGAGTTTAAATCAGGCTACGGATATGTCTGCGTTGTTGCTCGGGAGTTTGTTTGTTTGAGATGCCCTCGCTACTCCGAAGCCAGACACTCTTTGTTATACAATGGATTGTGTCTGTACGTAGAGAGAAATAAAAGGCTCATGATAGCTGCAAATCAGTTTTCTTTAAGTGCTTTTTTTGTTTCATCTGGGTTAGGAGAATATGAGGAATGTAAAGAGCTAATGCATTTGTTGTTAATCCTAGCATACACTCACATTTTGGAAGTTATAATTTCAGGATAATACTTCAAAAGGATGGAATATTTCTCTCTATGAACACTTAATTGCTGTGTTCTTTGCTTTGGGATGTTTTGTCATGGTGTCACAAGGTTGGGGTTTGCTATTCCTGAAGCAGGCACAACGAGCCGTCAACCGAGTAACATCCTCTGGTGTGTTTTAGGGCAGTGGAGCAGTGTGGACAGCAACCTTGTGAAGCCCAGACCAGCCGAGGAACTCTTGGCCAATGTGGAATATTTCAAAGAATTTGATAAATGTTCTTAAAAAAGCAGCCTGAACAAAACCCCCAAACCTGCTAAAGTTGTTTATGATATGCTAACGCATAGTGAGGGCTGCATGAAAGGGGAGGGAGATTGGAGCAATGCAGATGTTTATTATTTATTAAAAAGAATAACAATTAAAAGTTTAAGTTTTAGGGAATTTGTTGGAACATAGCCAGTGGGCTTCATAACTTCAGGTGCCCACTGCAACTGTCGAGCAGTTGTCTGCATGCTGCAAAACTGCCTCAGTGTTTCAGGGGGAAGAGACAGGTGAGAAACTCAGTTCTATTTTCACCTATTTTAAAATAGCTAGATTTTTAACAGGTCTGACTAAAAATTTTATGCCTAAATTTCCATTCCCCCAACACTGGTTTGGGGAAATCCATGTTGCTCTGCTATAAAAACTGTTTAGAAGTATTATGGATGGTAGTAGGAGGAACTGTATATTTTTCATTATATTCCTTTGTTAGAAGTAGATTTTGCTAACCAGAATGTTCCTACAAATAGTTACGGTGAAAATGTAATGCATTATTAATTAAAAATCCATAAAGAAAAATGATCAGAGCATTTATGTCCA
Source organism: Phaethon lepturus (assembly GCF_000687285.1). Classification (NCBI taxonomy): domain Eukaryota; kingdom Metazoa; phylum Chordata; class Aves; order Phaethontiformes; family Phaethontidae; genus Phaethon; species Phaethon lepturus. The sequence goes on from NW_010532745.1 coordinate 34,204, forward strand.
GACTGATGTCCTCTGCCCAAGAGCAACTATTGTTGAGAAGTTCGCAGAGCATGTAGTTGTGTGCTGATACGAAAACCATCTTGAAGACCAGCACTGTACATTTTTGCAAGAATAAAAATACTGAGATTAAAACTGAAAGTGATTATGTTGAACATGGTTTAGGAAAAAGATTTCAAAATTAGCCCAGAAATAGTGGCTACAACCTCTTAATGTCAACTTCGAAACTTGTTTGCCGTTGTCTGCATTGGCACTTGTGTGCCATGAACACATTGTGCTCTGTGTTTGTGTGGTTTCACTTGTTTCTTCACCTGTATCAGCTCCAGAGACCTTTCAGGGTGAGTAGGATCTCAGGCCGGGAGAAGCGGTGCTGCTCTTGATGCAGGTACTGCTGTTGGTTATAGAATCATAGAATCATAGACTATCTCAAGTTGGAAGGGACCCATAAGGATCATTGAGTCCAACTCCCTGCTCCTCGCAGGACTACCTGAAACTAAACCATATGATTAAGAGTGTCGTCCAGATGCTCCTTGAACTCTTGACAGGCTTGGTGCCTATTTGTTTTGTAGCGTATAGATGCCTGATACCTAGTCCTGGAACATTCAGCAGAGAATCAAAGCAGAAGTTGGTTTAATTATAAATTGTTTTAAAAAAAAGAGATATCAAAAAAAAAGCAGGAAATATCATTCAGATCTCCCATGTGAAAATGGACATATGAAGAATTTAAACTCAGCCACCTAACTTGCCGGTTTGCTTGCTGTTAGGGAGTGGCAAGAAAAGTTTTCAGAGGACAATTTCTATCTTTGTCTGTACCTTGCACCTGCTAGTGAGAAAGTGCAGTTCTGTGCACTTAGCAAATAAGTGGAAACCCACCACAAGAGATACTAATCTCCTTGGCAATTCCTGGCAAAGTAAATTTTTTAAAAAATGTGCACTCGCGACACCAGCAGCAATCAACCTTCTGTCTGTCACTACAGGAGAACAAGGAACGTGCAGAGGATCCAGCCGAACAAACATCCAGGCCTGAGTGAAGACCTTCACTCCCTCTGAATCTCAGGGCAGCCAACCCGAGCAGCCTCTCAGTACGTACGTCCGATTAAACACAAGAACACATATTTTGAAAGGAAGAAAAGGTGTCTCGGTGAGCTGTTCATCTCTAGCTACAAAGGTGAAGAATCTGGAACATTATACATTATAGAGGCAAAATGGCATCATTTAAGGAAGGAAGAAATTGTGGTACAGACATAGACTTCTCTTAATCACTTGAAATCTTGCTCACCCTGTGATATGCAAGTGCTTTGACGGTGTGAGGCTCTCATATTCAATGCAGTCTTAAACTGTCCTGGCAGTCTTTGAATGCTCATGTTAATTAGAATATTACCGTCACTGGTAACTCATTTCAAGGAGTATATACTACAATCAAAAACTAAGCATTTTTTCTTGTTATCTTACATACTGTAACTGACCAGGCAATTTGTGTGGTTTTTGCATCAACTCGTAGAATGAGATTTATGCACAAGTTCTCATCTGAAATTAAAAGAGCATTTAAACTCTCCGATCTATGCTGGAAAAGGCAGAAAGATTTTGCATGTCTTAATAGGAGGGCAGTCAACATCTTTTTTTCAAGTACTTCGTACTTGAAATACAAGTATTTGTAAAGATAAACACAGAATAGATTTAACTCCTGTTTTATGCCTTGTGCCTTAAAAGGAAGGTCCCAGATGCATTGATTTTGAGTACATTTTATCTTGCCTTCCAGCATCCTTTCTTTCCCCATGATCAAGGTGATCGGCTCCTCTTCCTCCGTACTGCTGCACCTATTGTAGTCCCACGCTGAAAAGTGGAACCATCCCACCGGGGCTCCCGCGTAAGCACAATTTTCAGCACAGCTTGCAAAGTGGGTTTTGTGTTGGTTTTGGAAATATTTAGAAGGATATAAAAATAAAATAAAAGGTGCTGTGAAGGAAGAAATGCCACTTACTTGTGCAGTCATGAATCATTTTGATGCCTCAGTGGGGTAATGTGGAGTGAGGGGAAAAGGAAACAGCTGGAAGGAAGCTTGAGTGGTATCTGTGAGGTTTTTCTTCGGAGGGAACCAAGTGGAGTAAAAGATGCCTCATGTATGAACTTAATGTTTCTAGACTAATGGCCATGTGCCCAGTACTGCCAAGTGTAAATGCCGTAGGAGATGAATTAAATGTGCTATGAGTGTGTTCCCAGAACGGCCGTTGCAAATAAGGTAGAAAAAACACTGACCCATGGTCTGAAGAAGTCTGACATGGGGTCTGTAGATTGCCCATCTGTTAGTCTCTAAATGTACATGTAGCAAGAATTTGGGGCATCAGCATTTCTTAGCATCTTGCTGGACTGCTTGTTTAATGCAGTGCGATAATTTTCAGCAGTGAGTCCCCGGTAATTGTATGTTCCTGGAATGTAACGGTTGAGTTTTGAGGTTTGTCTGCTGTGCCATCTCTGCTCCTCTTGTTATACCTATTTTATATCAAGTCCCAGCCTTACTTTGGACATGTATGCTTCCTGTGGATGCCTAAAATCTGGTGGCGAACTGCTGACTCCTCAGTGATGCCAGGGGCATGAGGAAGAACATACATAACCTGACCTTTCATCCACAGTGTCCTGTACACATTCTGCTATTGTTCTCCCATTCAGAAAGCACAGGAGATGCTGAGGAAGGCGGGAGAGCCTCTCGGGCCATGGTCTTATTTGTATGATAATGATTCTTACTTCTAGCTTTTCTGGTCATCTGATTCAGTTCAGTTTTCTTGCGTCACCAGAAAGTCTTTGCCTCAAAGACTACTTTTGGTGAATTCCTTGCTGCTTGCTTTGGCTGCCAGTATTTTGAGGCTTTTTTTCTAATATAGACACTTCTACTAGATTTTTTCCCCCCAAAACGTGTTTATATAGATTACAGAAATTCAGCACACCAAACCAAAACTGTAGTTAGCTTTCTACTATTTTAACAGTCCCATTAATATATTAGTTTTCATCTATAGTAATGCATGCTAATAAGCTGAGGTACAAGAAAGATAACTCTTTGCATTGTTGGAGTTCACAGCATTTTAAGACAAAGGTATGTCTCGTGAAATGGTGTTTACCAGTGACGTCCAACACGGACTTCTTACAAGTCCTGTTGCTTTCCACTTTCAGGCCTTATGAAAAGCTCCACAAAGTTTATTAAGCTTTATGCACCAACAAACAGATCTTAAATTTGCAAAATGCAGAAACATTTAACATTCACAACGTCTGGCAGGGTGAATCAGTAATAGACCTAATGAGACAAGGGTCTCCCCTTCTTTCAGTGATCACTTTTTGGGGACTTAACAGTTTGCGGGTTTTTTTCATATATTGATTTATATCTCAATTTATATCACTAAGCAGATGTAGTTACACATCTTCTTTAATATGAAGGTAAGTAAGGAATCGTTTCTAGTGCTAATAGGACTGATTCTGTGCTCACCACCTACAGTGTAAATCAGAAGTAAACCCCTTTGTTACCTGCAGTTTGCATGGGCAAGATCTGGGTCGGGCGCAGTGGTCGTGAGGAAGCTGGCTGACCTGGATTGTTACTCACGTACATATTCAGACCATTGTATCCCACCCATAAGCCTAAGAAAGTTCCTACAGTTTCAAATTACTCTTTACACGGGTCTGACAAAATTCTAATTAGTCAGAAAAATGGCATTTTCTTACGAACATGCAGAGGTAATGTTCTTCTAAGTACTTCTTAAATATCAAGTGGTGAGTTTGACACTAATTCTGACTGCTTTGCCCAAGGTGACTGCCTTTTCTTATTTGTGGTAGCTTCCATGTATAAATGTTGGGGGGGGGGGGGGGGGGGGGGTAGTGAGTGTCTTTAAAATAATGCCTTAATTCCGAGGGTAAGAAATTAGGTACCGATAAGTTTACTTAACTTAAGACTAAACTCCTGGAGAAAGGGGAATGTACTTGTCTATTCTCCGTTCACTGACCATACCTTAATTTTCCTCTCAGAGCCTGAAATGTTCTGTCCTGTCCCTAAGGAATGGTGCAAATAATTTTTTTCACGTGAAACACAATGGAAGGCAGGGTGTACGCATGTTTGATTTTTAGACCACACTACAAACATCCTGGAAATCAGTGCTGTGTGATCATTTAGGGCAAAGTAGTTTTGATTTTGAGAGGGGAGGATAAAAGCAGAAGAATTACGCTTATTGCAGCAAGAATTTAGTGATGAAACCATTGAGTTGTACACTGAATTCTTTTAATTATATCAATTATATCTCCTTAGTAAGAATGCTTTTTTTTCCCCCCTGTTTTGTCTAAATGTGCTGAAAATGGGCATGCAGGCATTGCAAAGGCTCTGCTCCAACGTGGAGTGAATGTTAATGGACACCATCCTCGGTGTGGATGAAATTCTTTGCACCAAGCTTCATTTCCAGCAACCTGTAAATCTGTTGTCTCATTTCCATGTACTGCTGTACTCTGAATGATAATTTGTATAGTTTTTGCGTTGTTATCAGGTCATTTTTTTCCTAACCTATCCTGACAGCCATAAGGCAGTCTAAATGCTAATGGAGTTGAAATGCACTAAAAGGGTGTATAGAGACTACATCAGCTGTTAGGAAGCAATAATTATTTAAGTATTATAAATATTGCATGTCCTTATGAGTTCATTTATTATATTTGGGAAGGGAATCTGTTATGAGATTTTTTGAGAAAGAGTTCTGTTCATTATCTCTTCGTAAGTGAGATATATGACCTGTTTCCAGAACAGAAATATATTGGCTTATTGGTTCTAATAAACTAATTCAATTTCCATTTCTATTTATTGGGTAAATGAGCAAACGTGAAAAATAAAATTAAATTTGTCTAATTTGTTCCACCATTAATTTTTCAGGTTATATTTAAAGTACTGAATATATTGCATTTTTCTGATTTCTGTTTGGCATATGTGGGAAAAAATAGGTTATGTCAGTTCCCCAGTGTTTTTTAAGAGCAAAAATATTTATTTTAGGGATACACTGAAAAAATAAAAAATAATCCTGGAGAAAGGCACAAGCAAGGAATGTGAGGATGATTTTGAATTACACCTTTGTTGCTGCTCAAGCTGGAGAATGTAAGAAAGCTTCTATCCTATGGTAATGGTCATCACTCGTTTAGCTTGGGTTTTTAAACTTGCATTGAATTGTCATCGGATACAGTTTTAGTTCTACTTTTGGAGATTGTAATGTCAAATTTAAATATTTTCAATTTAATTTTAGTTGCGAGCAGGCATGAAAACCATTATTAATTATTTAAATCTTTTTCTTTCAGTAATGTGATATATTGTCCCTCAAGTAATAGCAAGACATAGCAAATCAAACCTGTGAATAGATTTAAGTCCAAATTTCACAGTATTATTAACCAGCCTCAGTAGCACTAGCAAAGTGGTTTGATTCTGATGACGTTGCTCCTATAATAGGATATTGTTCACTGAAGATAATCTCTCTCTGGTCCTAAAGTGACAGCAATAGTTTCATTCACATGGACATATAAAATTTCTTAAGTGCAATTGTTCCTTTCAACCAAAATTAAATGTATTGCTATTAAACCTGAGGGTGCCTTAACCTAACCAGAGAAATCATATGAACTGGCCTGTCAATACTTGTGGGGGAAAAAAAAAAATATATATATATACATGTATGTATATATAAAAAAAAGCATGTCAAAGAAATACCATCCACCCCATTGCCTTTCCTCCAGCATGTTTGCCAGCTGTTTATCTGCTGTTGCCCTGATCTTTCAGGTGACTCCTGGTCTCTTTTCCTTCACAGCAGAGGTAGAAAACCACACGTAATGCTTGAGTAGGATTGTAGAGAGTAATAAGCAATTAATATGATTTATAGTTCCACTTCTTACGTATTTTTTTATTATTAGCGTACAATACACTGCTAGTAATTTGCTGCTATATGAACCTAACAATCTGTCGGCTGAGGAAGATCATTGGCATATTGAATAATGGCAGTGTCCTCTACATGGAGAAAGTGGTTCTCCGCTGTAGTATGTTATTTTAGAGCAATTTTAATAGTGCAGCATAAATAACTAATACCTAAGGGTTACATTTTTTCGCTGCACTGCATTTTTTAGTATGTTGTGATTACGTTTCAAACTGGGTGATCGATATGGTGTGTCTTCAGGAGACCATTGTGCTGGTCTGAAGCAGGTGTACAGCACTAAATCTCCTTTAAAATACTGTTTAAATATAGTTATTTCCTATATGGAAAAGAGGAAACCTGTCGCTACAAGCCACATATATAGAGGTCAGGAAGATCACTCGCTATACTGATATGTCACAGCAGTGACAGCTTGAACAGCAGCCACCTACTACTGGTTTCCTTATTACTACAGACAAACTGCCAAATGGTGAGGTCACTCTGTGAAGTCACTAACTACTAGTTAAGAGCAATTTATTGTTTATTTTGTGCTGTGTGATCTACCATGCAGCATATTGGCTGTTCTGTCAGGTACAAGCATCAACTGCCAAGCCAAGGAAAAAGCCGCTGCCCTACGGAGTGCGGCACGGGATGACCATGCCAAGGGGCAGGTCCAGACCTCCCAGACCCCTGCTGTATTTATAGATGTGCCCAATCCCTGCGAAATAAGTACTTTTTGCAGCAGAAAGCCAGGAGTGGAAAGCAGTTCCCAGAGTAGCAGGCCACTTGCACAGGAGCCTCTCCCAGGAACTCAATGATTTCACAGAGATCAGAGAATCATTAAGGTTGGAAAAGACCTTTAAGATCATCAAGTCCAACTGTCAACCCAACACCACCATGCCCACTAAACCATGTCCTGAAGTGCCACATCCACACGTTTTTTGAACACCTCCAGTGATGGTGACTCCACCACCTCCCTGGGCAGCCGGTTCCACTGCTTGGCCACTCTCTCCGTAAAGAAATTTTTCCTAATATCCAATCTAAACCTCCCCCGGTGCAACTTGAGGCCATTTCCTCTCGTCCTATCACTAGTTACTTGGGAGAAGAGACCAACACCCACCTCACCACAACCCCCTTTCAGGTAGTTGTAGCGAGCGATAAGGTCTCCCCTCAGCCTCCTCTTCTCCAGACTGAACAACCCCAGTTCCCTCAGCTGCTCTTCATACAACTTGTGCTCCAGACCCCTCACCAGCTTCGTTGCCCTTCGTTTGCCTGTGGCTAGCAGCAGTTAGGAACAAAGATATTTAATACAGGTTAAAGATATTTAAAATTGCAAAATAATCAGAAGATGCTTGATTTTAACTGCCAGCAAAAGGAGATCATCAGCTGAGCTGTCACTGAAGCTGTGTGTCAGACTAAGGACTCTTCTCAGGCTGATGAGGAGGTCAGGCTGCAGCAGATATTGAGACAGATGATTTTTTTTCTGCAACTTTTCAAGAATGAAAGATGGGTTGGCAAAGTTGTCAGTACTAGAAACGTCCTTAAATCAAAAATTGTAGCTTTTCCAACGATACGTAGCTTGCAATCTCTGAGCAGCATCAATAAATCTGAGTATGAAAGGAACCGGTGTTTGTCCACTAACCTTTGTTAGCTAGGAAGGATGTGATGAGAGAGATGAGTTATGAAATAAGATGATTTTTCTTCTTCAGTATCTTGGTGGGCACTGTTGAACAGAAGGTAATACTCATTTTGTCTGCAGCTCACATGTTCACTTCACCTCGAAACTCCAGAGAAGCCTGAATCTAAATGTGTGCCACAGGCACCCAGTATTGTGTAAAAGGGCTTGCTGGGTAATATCAACTCTCTGTCTCTGGTTCTAATTAAAACACATTTATTGCTTGCCTACTTAGAATAATGGAACACAAGACTTTAGAGGCACCTGAATCTGTATGTGGCAATGTAATTTATACAGCCAGTCAGCAATGTAAATCAGTGCCAAAGCACACTGTTATGAGCATATTATTGAATGATAAATGCTGTTCTTTTAAGTGAACTCAGTAGTCAAAAAAATAGGTAGGATTTTGTTCTTAAGGGAGGATTTTTGTTCTCAATGACTGCATGAGAAATGACCAGAAAATTAAAATGTAGTTTTTCCATAATGCCTCACAAATAATTAGTGATTTTAAATATTTGCAGTGTACTGGAGTTGCTAATGCTGATGGGATCTGTGAGAAAGGAGCAGACAAAGTGAGCACCAAGTGTTCAGCAGTTTGTAGTGATGACAAAGAAAGTTTGGGAATGTTACTTAAGGAAGGCCTCAAAAGCGCCTAACCTTTGGTTGCAGATCACATGCTCGGGTGTGTGGTTTTCCAAAAAGAGTAAGCTTACCTCTTACATTTTGAAATTATTAATAACTGTGTTGGCCTTTATCTTACTTTTTGTTTGTTTGTTTGTTTGTTTTTTGTTTGTTGTGCAGAGTTTTCCTGTCCTTCTTCCTTAAATCTTGAGATGACAGAGTTACACCTTTAGTACCTGGATGATGTGTGGGGTTGGGGTCACATGCAGGAGCTAAACAACCTTGCTGAAACCTCTGGGGAACTCAGCTCTTTGAAGAGGAGCCTTGTAGAACATAATTTGCAGTCTAGTTTTTGTGCTTTCAGAAGTCCTCATCAGCCCATCTCTGTCTTCTGGGAACTTGGCTTGATGCTGTAATTGAATCAAACAGACTCTTAATTAGTTAGATTCTTTTCAGTAAGGATGACTTATTGGAAAATACTGATTTACTTTCTCTGCCTACCGGTGTTGTGCATGAAAACAAAGCTACATAAGATTTTGACATACTTTTATAACTAAAGTTTCCCTCCCACACACGTTCCTACCTTCCCCGCTTCATTGTTCTTGCAACAAGACCACCATGCCATGCAATTAGAGTATCAGTTCAACACCATAGCTCTAACGAGGGCTTGAAATTATTGAATGATAAATTCTTTTAGATCACGGCCCAAGTCATTTTTTGAATGGCATGTGATGCATCCCTTCTATACCACAGAAAATAAAATAATTGTTGTTTTATAATGCAACGCCTATAGTCGCAGAGGAAAAATAATAGAATGTAAAAGCCTTACTCCTGAATATACATATATACATATGGTAGGTCAGTAAGCTGCCTTCATGTCCTTATTTTTGACTTTTCCTTTAGTAATACAGGTTGCCATTCCTAACTCTACAGGAATTAATTCATAGCAAAGTACGGTATTGTTCTAAAAAAATTATGTTACTGTCACTGATCTCTCCTTGTCCTCCTACCAGGTTCAATGCATAAAATATTATTCAAAGGATTAAATATTGTCACAGCTCAGATCAAGAGGTAGGATCAAATCGCAGCCACTGCTTGGAAGTTTTGAGCTTTACATACTGTCTAGAGCTATAGCATCAGTGAGTTTACAGATTGTGATGGTGACTTGAGTCCATGCATGTGATACTGCTTTGTGCTGGAAAACAACAGAGAAATCAAGAACTTTTATGCGGTAGAGAGCAGATTTGAAAAATACTTTGTTTTTGGTCTTCGGCTACTTATGTCTTTCATTTAATATTTTGCCAGAATTCAACTGAGTTCACCCTTTACAGACAGTTATCCTCAGCATTATGAAGTAGTAGGAATGGATAATGTGCCTCATGAAGGAAAACATCTTCCTAAAGGTTTTAAAATCTTTAAACTCAAATTCTAATACAGTATCTCATGAATTTTTGATCGCAGTGAATTTAGTTCATCCCTCATTTATAAAAAACCAACAAGTTATCCACTTGATCCAAAAAAATAGCTCCCAGGGCTGGCTTGCATTTGTGAATTCTGATTTCAGTGTCTTGTTTTTTCTTCTTGTCTTCCACATGTGACCGGCTCTGAGTTCCTTTATTTAAGGAAGAAAAGTCACATTAAGCAACATTTTAACAGTTATTAGATTCCAGGACATTTTTACCTTGTAAAGCTTCTTAGCCAAAATAATAAAATCTAAAGTGAGTGCCTCTTGCAACCTGACTCCTAGAACCAAGTGAGGCCTGAATACAATAGACGTGGAGAAGCTATTTGAGAAATAACCTGGTACGAGAAAGGTCTGTTCTCATAAAAAATGGTGGTCTTGCGGTGATGCACTTCTTTTCCCTGAGGAAAGCCTTTGAAAGAATTAGCGTGGCTGTGATATTCTTTGCTGAAGTTTTCAGCTGCTTTTGAAGTTTCTTTAGTGGATGTGGGTATTGAGTATATATTGATCTCAAGTGTTAAATGAGGCAAAGCACTTACAAATAAATGTTTGCAAAGTGATCGTATTTCACTCAAACACTCTTGAGAATTACCTGCTAATAATTAATAGGATTGCACATTGTTACAGCTGGTTTAGGAAGTATTTTAAAAATGCTACCGTGTTGGCCATCAGTCTAGGGATGGTATCTGAATTTAATAAATAACCTGCCAGTTTTGCAATTTTTCTGAGGGAAAGA
>NW_010532745.1:44634-50710 GCF_000687285.1 Phaethon lepturus
CTTGAACTTAACCTACTTCAACTAAAAGGGCTTATTTCAAGGGAGAAAATCAGCAGGGGGACAGTGTGGTTCTTCTGCTTTTTGTTTTTTAAAGTGAAGCCTGTCCCCCTGACTGTGCCTGTTGCAGCCCAGCGTGCGTCTGGGCTCAGGCTGCGAGCGGCGGTGGGTTGCTTGAAGTAGGAGCTCACCCACATCCCGGACTGCGCATGTGAATTCACTCATCTGGAAAACAACCAGAATGGGCTTTACCACATCTCCCATGAAATATATAAATGGCTTGCAGTGAAGTGAGGGCCTAGGACTTACTGTTATTTAATGATTTTCACTGCAAACTCCTAGAAAGTGTCTTTAACCATCCCCGGACGTCACGTCCTGTCCTACTCTTAGCCTATGATACGGTAATTTAGGAAAGAGAGATCTGATAACTGTACTAAAAATGAGCTATGGATGAGGCAGGTAGCTTCCAAATCACTTCACAGAAGTGATGTGCAGTCAAATTGTTAACTAAAAATGAGCACACAAATTACTGGTGAGAAGTTAATCCAGTATCATATTATAAGTAATGGGTATTAATGAACAAAATGTTGAAATATGTTCTACTGCTAATTGCAATGAGGGCAAAGCAAGATATTTTGGCAATATCCTTCTGTCTTTTGTTGGGCACAAAGGAAGGAGTTACTATATGAGTTGAAATAGACTCTGTGGATTCAGTGGCCTTATGGGTATGTATGACCTTCTAGTCTGTAGGCCTGGTTATAAAATTGAGGGAAGAAAGAAATAGTACTTAAAATCAACCTCTTGCTTGACAGCTCATGAGTGCTTAAACTCTGTCACTTTCATTGCATCCTTGTATTTATTTAAAAAATTTTTTAAAAATCTAAAAGTAGCAATTAAATTTTTAAATAAAAGTTCAATGGATTGCAGAGCCTCCAACGAACACAGCTGAATGTAAACCGTAAAAATGTTCCCAATATTAGGACAGTCCCTAATTCTGAGTCGCAGTGCTTTGATATTTCATGTGGCATGGTTTTAAGGTGAAATCTAAGCAAACGGGCAAGGTGTTGTCTGACTGCTGCAAGCCCGCAGCAGGCAAGGATCGCAGCAGCATCCCTGGATTACGGACATCGAGGTTTGCCAGTAAATGAGGGCTCCGTGTTTTTTCTGTTCTGCATGCATCCGATGTGGAGGGTGGGAATTTTGGTAGCTTCGGCTCACCCAGACAGCCCAGCTCAGACATAGTGTAAGCATGACTGGTGGCTGCAGCCCTACAGAGGCAAAGAACCAAAGAACTGAAGGGATTTATTTAAAAAAACCAAACCAAACCAAAACCCAAACAACCCCCCCCCAAATGTGTTAAATGTAAGGACCGGAGTCTTCAAAACTACTTTTTCATTTTAAGCTGATGCTGCCTAGAAATAACTGCAGTCACAAGGGCTTGATGGGTTTTTATGTGGCTTGGGGGGATCTTTGGTAAAGAAATTTACTTTCTCAGTGGTACTTAGCAGAACTGAAGTGGCAGATGCATTCTGTGATGCACCAACAGGTTGTGCAGTCCCTTGTGTGCGGTTTCTAGGGTTTTTTTTGATTGAATTAATATACTCCTGAAACATGTGATTACCCTACTTTGGATTAATTTAGGATATCCCCTGTACCATGAAAAGTTTACTCTATTTTGACGTTTCTTAAGTCACGCAGTTGAGGCACATAAGAAGCACGAGGAACTGCCTTATCTACTGTTGGGTGGTTTTAATCCGGTGAATTTACTGTGCAGATTCTGGTGAGCAGATAATACTATGTATGTTGCTTATTTAAATATGGTATGCTAATCTACAAAGCTCTTGCCTGGCTATTTTAACATGTGCTTTCAACAGATGGTACTATGATCAGGCATAGTGAGGGTTATAGAAAATCTGGAATAAAAAATTAATGGGTAAAGGCTAGATTCAGTAAAATGAATTTCTTCCTCCTTTTTGGGAAGAAAGCCATAATGAAAATTGCTTTATCACTACCCTGGAGAAAAGCAGCCTTTCTCTACTCGTACATTGCACATCTCATGTTAGCCCCCAAATTTTATTGAGCAAGAAGAATTTCAAATGCATATAAAGAGGTCTAAAGAGATAGGAAATGAAAGAGTGAATGAAATGAAAGTGAAGCTGTGCCAAGACTAGGAGGGAGGGAAATGGATATCATTAGAGATTGTGTAAAACAACAAAACAAGGCAAAAATACCAGTCTCTTTAGTTCTTAATTAGGCACTATAGAATTAAATTGTATTTAAAATTATGTAGCATTTGCATTTTCTTCTCTTTTTTTGTTATCCATGAAAAGATGCTTAGACTTTACTTCCACATTTGTGATCTTTTTCAAAAATAATTTGAGAAGTATAACCTCATTAAACTTATTAATTAACTATATGAGAGGAGCAGGATTTTAAGATTTACTTAGCTTAAAATACTGATTTATATTTCAGATACTGTTTATATTTCAGATACCGTTAAGATCATAAAATCATAAAATCTTTGGGTTGGAAGGGACCTTTTAAGACCATCTAGTCCAACCTCCTGCAGCGAGCAGGGACATCCCCAACTAGATCAGGCTACTCAGAGCCCAGTCCAACCTGACCTGGAATGTTTCCAGGGATGGAGCATCTACCACCTCCCTGGGCAACTCGTTCTAGGGTTTCACCACCCTTATTGTGAAAAATTTCTTCCTTATATCTAGTCTGAATCTACCCTCTTTTAAGTATAAAACCACTACCCTTTGTCCTGTTGCAACAGGCCCTGCTACAAGGTCTGTCCCCATCTTTCTTACAGACCCCCTTTAAGTACTGAAAGGCTGCAACAAAAGGCTGCAATGAAACCTTTTTTAGCTAAATTAACATTTAAAATTGTTTATAAAAGTTCAATGTTATGCTCTTTGTAGTTTTAATTGCATTTGTTTTCAATTTAGTGAAATTCTGCCATTCATTGGCATTGATGCCTTTCTAAGCAGTAGTTAGAGTAGCATGCATGAAGTTCGGTATATCTGTGACTCTGTAGATCATCTTTATACATAAAAGAATAAATATAATTGCAAAAGTAAACATATTACACAATTGCAATTCCATGACAAACATACTTGTGTATCATATATAATGCTTTTTAGTATTTTGTTATGTAATTCACAAATGCTTTTATACAGATTGCTTGCCGTGTTGAAAAATCCACTTTTAAAATAGTGCTTATCACATCATAATCTAGAAAACTGATGTTTTCACAAACTCAAATGCAATATTAATTATTTCATCCCTGAAAATAACGGGACAGCTATAGATAATAAATGACATTTATGCACATGGTTGATGATTAACTGACTCTGGCTCACTGTGCTAACACAGTTGTATAATCATGTACTGGTCAACCTAGTGCACTGTTCCCAGTGGCAAAGCAAAATCACTGTTTGCTTAAAGAGAGTTAGGCAATCAGATCTCTCCCCTGTATAGTTTCTGGCAATTGTATAAAAAATTATTTTCTGCCAGTTGCAGTCAAATGTGAAGTCTCTTACTGTTGAAAAAACAAATAATTTTTAAAAAACACACCAAAAAAGTGCATAAAATAACCTTGACATGAATCTTGTGAAAAAAGCAAATTATTAAATATCTTTAGTCTGATATTTTTGTGCACTTAGAGCACTTAGTTTTCCATTTAGATGGAAATTCAGGAATGTATACATATTTGCAGAAAGCTATTCTGGGAAATTACATGGCTTTTTATCATACATAACTCTGTAAGGGTTGCTCATACCTGCTGTGTTACCCACTTACCCACTTAAGCTATTGTTATAAGTTCTTCACACATCATTGTAAAGACTTGAAATGTAAGTCACACCGATTTCCGAATAGGTACAAAGGCAACCTCTGGTGGAAGAAGAGTTTGAAACGCTTGTTAATTCTGTATTGACAAAAAAACCGACCAACAACCTAACTATAATTGATCTGTCTTTTTTTTTTTTTTTTCTTTTCCAGTGTGATGGAAATGCTTATAATGCTCTGGTAACAGGAGACCTTATAGGTGGAATAACAAAATGCTGCAGAGGATGGTGTTGCCTACTACTGAGGCTTATACGTTTGCAAGCAGATACCTCTTCTTCCAGTCTAACTTGCTTTTAAAAAGTCACAGAGGAAGACCTAATTGTATTAGTAAGGGTTATGCTGTCAAAATTACTTCTGAATTGTCTTTGGTGGTTTTCTGTCCTTAGGATATAAATCAGTAAGGATTTGTTACAAAATAGCGAAGCTTTCTACCTATTGTTCCTGTTATTATTTTTATGATATTGTGTAAAAAGTTACAATTTTAGAAGGATGTTTTGTTATGTAGGAGTTTTACCCTGTGAATGAGGATGCGCTTAATTTCATTCTGGAGTCAATGAACTGGGAGGGACCCTGTCCAGCTGTGGAGCAAAACCTTTCAGGCCACAAAGAGAATGCCACCTGGGTCCCCAGCAGCAGTACAATTAGCAAAAAAAAAACCCCCTCTGTATGTGCTGGTTTCCAGAATTTAAGTGGGAAACAGCTCTTTGTGCTAATGCACAATAGCAACAGAAAGTCAAACAGTCAATAGTAATTTCATGCCCAGAAAATGGGGAGTAGAAATAATAGTTACCTTTTGTAGGAAAATACATATTTGAATGCACTTCACTCATCATGGTGTTTAATTCATATTTGGCATGTTTCGAGGAGATATTTTTAATATGGGCGATTGTGTCTGCTTCAAATCAATGGGTGCGCACCATGTTGAACGCTGTGGAAAGTCACCGAGATACCATCTTACGAGCCCCCATACGTGTGAACGCAACGGGATGGTGTCGTCGTTAGCATGCCTGTACAAGTACGTACACTAACATATGCTCCAAGTGCAAGTCTCCAAGCTTAGATGAGGTGAGAAGCTGGGAGATGGTGACGATGGTGACGTGGCCTTGCTCTTTCTCGGCTTCCTTGGATACGCAAAGGGAGGTGGGAGCTGCTACGGAAGCACCCGGGAACTAGGCGGAGGAGTTCCGGCGGGAAAAACCAAGTACAGGCAGTGAATGTAAATTAGCACTGCACCCTCCTAACCTGATTTGTTCAGCCTCTTGGAAGATTTAAGAGAAGATAACGAATATTGTTTGATTACATTTTCTAGACAATTTCCCATTGACTTTGTTTATTAGTTTTGGAATTTGATTTGTATTTATAACAAAGTGTCTATCCTGCAATCTTAACACTTGACAGTGATTCAAATACAAACCACATAAATTATCATAATAAATATTTACAGCTTATTGTCAATCCTATAATCAAAATGAGGTCAGCCAAAAAAATTCAATAGCTGTTTGCCTGCAAATGCCACCCTCCAGAAAAGCAGATTTAGCGTATAGACTTTGCCATATGACGTATGTATTGTTATTGAAAAATTGTGCTCTAAAGCCTTTGGTACTGACTCATTTCTAACAAAATTCTTCTTTGAAAGGTGCTAGAATTGCGTTAATGTTATTAAAGAAGGGTTTCTTTGGAATGTTATGTTTAATGCTAATTGGCATAAGTTTGAGTGACAAAGTGGGTTGCCTGGGGACATTTAATTTGAGATCTGTCTTTGTTTCCTTTGCTATTTGAAACTCTACATATGAGAAGTATGATTATTTACATTCATTTTTTTGTGTGGGCAAGTTACTCACCTTGGTGGACAAAAGTAAAAAAAAAATCCGCGGTAGTCTTACTGAAACTACAGCAGACGAGCAGCTACGTCTTTGCACGGTGGGCTCGCTATCCAGTAACCAAGCACAAAGAGAGGAGGCAGAGAGGAGGGGGGAGCAAAAAAAAGTCCAAAGTTTTCACTTTTTCATTCTTTCAGCCAGGAGCGATCAGGGCCGGCGGGCCAGCTGCTGCGCTGGGAGACAGCCTTTCCCCCCTGAGAAGTGCCAAGCGCTTGAGTGGAGATAAGCTCCTCATGTGCCTGAGCATAGGGAATTAAAAAGGAAGGCTTTCGTTTTCAATCCCAAGGGCTGGCCTGCGCACCTCCAGCTGACGCGTGGCCCCGGCATATGGGTTTGCAGCCCCGTGG